>NW_015413308.1:0-1799 GCF_001527695.2 Protobothrops mucrosquamatus | reverse complement strand
ACTGACCGTACCTATCACACCACCCTCCGCCAGCCCCCCAGTCTCCTCCCTTACCACTCTGCGCCCCCCAGACAGGACCGGCCTTGGCCTCCGAGAGGACTCCCCTGGTTCCCCTCGGGCCGACCCCGAACCCCCTAAAAATTTAGAAAAACACCCCTCTAAGAAGGCATATAGTTTCCTCCTTCTTAGAACCCTCCCCACTGTCGCTAAGTGCCACCTCTCGGGGTTCCAAACCCCTTCATTAAGGCCGGCCCTTGGAATCATGTTGGGCCATGCCTGCGCGATGGGGGAGTCACGCAGGGCCAGCAGTTCCCTCCTAGAATACAGTCCCGGGTCGTAACAGGAGGTCCAACAGCAGAGTCGGGAAGGGGGAAAGTCCTCGTGGTGGTGGTCAAGGGGTTAGATGAATTTGAAAGAAGGCAGTGAAATTCATAGGTCTTTATACCCCCCATAAAAAGGGGGGGGAGTTACAGTCAAAGTCGGCCAGCCCCAGCAGTGTAGGCCTCCAGGCACGCCAGGCCCAGTCACACAGGTCCCCAGGGCCCCCAGGCACTCACCATCCGGCATATCCCTCCGGCAAATGCCTCCCTTGGGCCCTGTCCTCCGCCCGGGCCGTTCTTCCGCCCGGGCCGCTGTGCCACTGTGCCGGCGCACCCTCCGAGCCGCTGTATACCCCGCTGCTGGGCCGGCACAACCTCCGGGCCGCTGTATGCCATGTTTCTGGTCACTTCTCCCTACAGGCCATCGGGCCACCCCGATCACCAGGCCGCTTGGCCGTCAGGCTGCCACGCCGCTAGGCCCCAGATTCTCATCGGGCCGCCAGATCTTCCTCTAGCCGCAAGGCCGCCACTGCATCGGGCCGCCAGGCAGCCGCGCCAGGCCGCTAGGCCACCACAGCTTCGGGTCGTAGATTTTCCTAAGGCCGCCGAGCTGCCATCGCGTCAAGCCGCTGGCCATCGCCGCATCAGGCCGCCGCCGCGTCCGGCCGCCGATTTTCCTGGCCGCTAGGCCCCAAATCGTCGCTACGCTGGGCTTCGCTGGGCCTCGCTAGGCCTCTCTACTCGCCCAGCTTCTCTGCTAGGCTTCTCCGCTCGCGGCCCCGCTCGCGGCCCCAAGTCGTCCAGCCGCCAATTTTCCTGGCCGCTAGGCCCCAAATCGTCGCTACGCTGGGCTTCGCTGGGCCTCGCTAGGCCTCTCTACTCGCCCGGCTTCTCCGCTAGGCTTCTCCGCTCGCGGCCCCGCTCGCGGCCCCGCCCAGGTGGTCCCGTGGTCCTACGCGCCTTCTTCGCTCGCCGACCCTCTCCTCTTACCAGACTCCGGCCGGCGAGCACCCCCGGACCTTCAAAGGCTCCCCATCTCCGCTGAGGACCCCGCGGAGACTACGGAGCCGAAAACAGTAGGTCCGCCATCACACACATGCGCAGTCAAGGAATGGAGGAGACATTTCTATAGCTTGCTCAGAACATTTGAGAAAGTATAATTTCAAGGCATCTTACCATTAAAACATTCAAGTTTAAATTTAGGAGGCAGTGCACAGAGGATATTTATCTATCTGTCTGTCTGCTTCCCAAACCTGAAGCTAGAAATATTATATATATAAATATATATATAAATTTGAATTGCTTAGCCCCTAGGCCACAGGCTCTTTCTCACTTTGTTAGCTACAAGAGACAGGGGAAGTCCAAAGAGCTTCAATTTTATGTGACCTCGCATTCCTACGCAACTGCCGAGATCAAAATTTAATCCCCACATGCTTCCAATTGAAATTCCACTCCAACTCTGCAGCCACCAAACGCATC
>NW_015413307.1:0-1799 GCF_001527695.2 Protobothrops mucrosquamatus | reverse complement strand
TATTTTAATCGGTAACACAGCTGGGAATATTTGGTTTTAATTCGGCTTTTATCAGGGTTTATTCTTTTGTATTTTTGTATTGTGTATTTTTTGTATTTTGGGTATATTATTTGTTTTAATATGCTGTGAACCGCCCTGAGTCCTATGGGAGAAGGGCGGTATATAAATTAAAATAATAAATAAATAAATAAATAAATAAGCTAATGGGGCTTTTGATGCATAATTTTTTTTTAACTTAAAGATCAAACTACTTAAAATATTCCATATTAGTCACTCTAACTTTTTTCTTGGTGAAATCTTGGCATAATAGTTCATTAACACCTTGTTATGCCATTAATGATTCAAGGAATGAGATCTCTATATAAGTTCTATCTTGCTTCTTGATCATATCAAAGGTTTGGCATTATCCAATATAATAATAATAATAATAATAATAATAATAATAATAATAATAATAATAATAATAATAATAATAATAATAATAATAATAAAAAGTTGGAAAGGACCTTGGAGGTCATCTATTCCAACCCCCTGCTCAGGCAGGAAACCCAATACCATTTCAGACAAATGGTTGTCCAGTCTCTTCTTAAAAACTTCCAGTGTTGGAGCATTCACCGCTTCTGGAGGCAGGTTGTTCCTTTGGTTAATTGTTCTAACTGTCAGGAAGTTTCTCCTTAGTTCTAGGTTGCTTCTCTCCTTGATTAGTTTCCATCCGTTGCTTCTTGTCCTGCCCTCACGTGCTTGGGAGAATAGCTTGACTCCCTCTTCTTTGTGGCAGCCCCTGAGATATTGGAATACTGCTATCATGTCCCCCCTCGTCCTTCTCTTCATTAAACTAGACATACCCAATTACAGCAACCGTTCCTTATATATTTTAGCCTCCAGTCCCCTAATCATCTTTGTTGCTCTTCTCTGTACTCTTTGTAGAGTCTCAACATCTTTTTTACATCATGGTGACCAAAACTAGACGCAGTATTCCAAGTGTGGTCTTACCAAGGCATTGTAAAGTGGTATTAACACTTCACGTGATCTTGATTCTATCCCTCTGTTAATGCAGCCTAGCACCGTGTTGGCTTTTTGGGCAGCTGCAGCACTCTGCTGGCTCATATTTAAGTGATTGTCCACTAGGACTCTGAGATCCCTCTCACAGTTACTACTATTGAGCAAGGTACCCCCTATACTATACCTGTACATTTGGTTTTTCTTGCCTAAATGTAGAACCTTACTTTTTTCACCATTGAATTTCACTTTGTTAGATAGCGCCCAGTGTTCAAGTCTGTCCAGATCCTCCTGTCCCCTATGAAATATAAATGAGCAGAGAAAGTCCAATTCTTTTGATTTGAGGGCCACAACCTAGCCTCCCAACCTAGCACTGGAGTGCAGGTGACCTTCTGAGATTGCTATAATATTAATAGAAGGGGTGGGTTAAGATAATTCAACCTATTTTTCATTAAGTGTTTTGAAGAGGGGATGAGAGAGTAAATGGGAGCGTTTCAAGCACTTCAGGAAGACCTTGCATGCCTATACGGCAAAGGTAAAAACTGTTTGAGTCATTCCTAATTATTACAGGTCCAGTCCATGTCACTTTCTTGGCAAGAACATGGAGGTAATTTGCAGCTGCCTTGTTCCAGGTTCCCCCCACCTCTTCCCAGTCTTGCTTGTAATCCTTACATACCTTGATGATCTCTCTTCCAAATACTAGCCAAGTTCAGTCTCAATTAGCTAGCTGCAGACATGTGTTATGTCCTGCATTCTCATAACTGTCTTTGGAATGGTACAAAGTAATGTCTGTGGAACAA
>NW_015413306.1:0-1799 GCF_001527695.2 Protobothrops mucrosquamatus | reverse complement strand
ATATTGAGAGGAAGGATCATTTATTCAGAGCGTTGCAAAACAGAAGGGTTCCTGTTCCCTCCATCACATTCTGTATAAACACATTTTGAAGGCCAAAACATTCACGAGGTTATGCAATGAGAAAGTTTTAAAAATTCATGTAGCATGCGCTAGCCACACCACTAAAAGGAATAACATTGCTGTTGCCATTGCTACGAAGGAGACCTTTGGAACCCATCTCCACTTTGTATGCAGTCTCCTCTGGATCCTGACACAGATACCCAGGCTCTCTGCCACCCAGGGCTTGATGGGGAATTGCCTGCATCTCCTCTCCTAGACGAGACCATCTGATACTGACAGTGTAGGACAGCTGCATGTTTCCCTTCTCTCTCATTGGCCAAATCTTGGAAATGCAATTCATTCAGCTACAACATGGAGTCTTTTCACTCATCTCCCATGAAATGGAAAGGGAAAGGGCAGCCCTCAATCCTACTGCTGTTGAGGGATCGTATTGAATCAAATGGTGTTACACTCCCCTAGTATGCATCTGAATACGGCTTCTTTGAAAACCGAATTCTGCCCTGTCTTCTGATAGTACCTTCTCAAGGGAAGATTGGGGCAGGGAACTGGGCTTCTCCCCAACCTCCATGGAGCTCTTGGGCAAGTTATACTCTTAAGGCTACAATGAGGAAGCAGGCCATTGGGGGAAGGCTTTGCCCTGTGCCTGGAAGCATGAACTGCATGACTCCACTGGTCTTTATTGAAGCTCTCGCTAAAGAGAGTTGGAAATAAGACACTTGAGACTTGGGGATGACAGAGTTTATTTGGGCCCTTTCCCTCCAAGAGTGCAGGGCCAGCCATGGGCTCTTCTGTCTGCTAAAGGGACGAGTGACAGCACTGTTTGTTTTGGGAAAAACCAGCAAACTAGAAAAATATACAGTTTGTCAATTGCTTCAGTCTACACTGTTTAGAAAGTCCAAGGAACAGAAAGAGATCAGGGAGACATCGCATCCCCTTCTCTTTCTCTCCCTAAAATCGCCAATAATCAGCTAAGCAATTCGGTGCGAATTGGCCTTGGCTCTTGCCCCCCCCCCCCCAGCCGTCCGGGGCCAGGTCTCGCTCCAGAGGGCTCAGCCAGGCCGGGGCCGCAAGACAGACCAGCGCGACTTGCCCTCCTCCCTTCGCGGCCCTTCCCGGTTGCCTCCTTCGAGGGGCTGCGCAGCGCCCTTTGCCCGGCCTTCCCTGCTCAGCCACGGGCTCCCGCGGGCCGCCTCCTCGCCGGTGGGAAGGACCTGGAAGCCGCTACCAAGGGCTCCTCGGCGGGGCGTCCCAGGAGGCCAGCTCTCGCGCCGGTCCGGGTCGAGCCCGGGGGGCGCCGGGCCGGCTCTGCAGGCGGGCAGGGCGTTCCCGGCGGGCGGCGGCACGGGGCACTCCCGGCGGGGGGCGACGCGGGCGTCCTGCTCCAGGCCCCGCTCGGGGGACGGGCGGAAGCGGCTCCTCAGCACCCGGCGGATCTCCTCCGGCGTCACGCCGAAGCCCTGCGCCAGGCGGGCGGCCGGCCACTCCTCGGGGAAGGCGCGCCGGAGGTACCTGCGGAGGGGAGGGGAGGGGAGATGAGGGCGGGCAGGCGGAGGCGCGGCCTGGACGGGGCGAGCGGGGCTCCCGCGCGGCTCTCCTTACCGGATCTGCTCCATCGCCCGGACGGTCAAGGCGCGCTCGGGCGGCTCCGGCGGCCCCATCAGCTTCCGCACCCGCCGCTCGCGGGCCTGCCGGGCCCGGCACTGCAGCCTCCTGCGGGCGAGAAGCGAGTCAGGGGAGCC
>NW_015413305.1:0-1799 GCF_001527695.2 Protobothrops mucrosquamatus | reverse complement strand
AAGTTCATGTATAGTTTTAAAAATATATGTCATGCTGGAGAAAGAAACAAAAAATATGATTTTCCCAATGATCTGCAAATGCAAAACGTTTTGTAGGTTCAGTCTGATTGGGAAGACATGCACGCAACAGACTGAAGGAAAGGCTTAGCAACCAGAGAACCAATCCCTGCCCAGATTTCTTCAGTTGAAAATGTGTGCAGTTAATTAGCATTTGGTATTACCTGAAATGCATAAAGATTAGGGTAGAAATACATATGATCTCCTCATCTCTCATTAGTCATAGTCCTAGAAGGCAAGCTCAATATTTAAGTAGGTGGAACAGGAAACCGTTTGCCTTCCAGCTAAAAATATGAGATAGGTTTGCGATATACCTATTGACCTTATCTGCCCTGATGCAAAGTATTTAGCAATGCAATGTTTTGCTTGGTGTGTTTCAGGCAGTGATTCCGCTTCCTCACTTCTTAAGCCATAGAGAAATAATTTAAAAAGAGGTGGGTACAAGCAGGAATGAATATATATTGATTTCAGCTTATGTTTAATAAGAGTTGTAATAAGGATTTGTCCTTCTGGAAAAGCTATTGTTGGTACATGTGCAATAACCAGACCTTTAGAAATATTAGTAGCAACATGTTCCACCCAAGATTTGATGCAATGATGATAGTTTTCTGGCAAACAAAAGACCCCACAGGAACCTGGCTTGGCATAGCCTAACCTATTTTAAAACTTCTTTTTTATGTCTGATTACAGCATGTAATTATATGTTATTATCTAAATTCAAAATTTCAACTTATCCCTGTAAACCACATAAGCAGATTCAAAAAGTGACAGTTTTGCATATTTAATTTATATATGTAGGTCTTTGGTTATTCGGGTTTTCTCCCACGTAAAATTGGAAGTGTCTTGGCGACGTTTTGACGAAGTCCCATCTTAAACCCCTCCAATCCATACATAAAGCAAACTGACACCCACCATGAAGATATGGCATGACCACGAATGCGAAGCCAAACAACAGCAACCCAGCTCTCCATCTCAAATCCCCCGGCAACTCAGACTAATCCGAGCACTACAAAGCTCCCACCCAAACAGAACACACCCCCATCCAATCAGAGCACAGCCAACCCCCCATCCAATCAGAGCACAGCCAAGCCCCTAACCAATCAGAACACACCTCCACACAATCAGAACCCAGCCAAGCTCCCACCCAATCAGTTCATACCCCACTGGCAGTTAAAAGAAAGAAACAGCTGCGATCACACATTGCTCCTAGAAGCATGAAGCCGAAAACACCAGTCTGAAGATGACGAATGGGACTTCATCGAAACATCGCAAACACCCGCGAAAACCTCAGAAAACAAATATATATATATATATATATATATATATATATATATATATATATATATATATATGCCAAAACAAATAAATAAATAAAACGAACACCAGGGTAAAATCATTAAACTATATGAGTTTAATGCCACTATACAAATGCCGAGCTTTCGTCAGCGTTCTGCTGACATCATCAGGGCTTGATCAGCCAGTCTGTGGGAGTGTCTTTATAGGTTAAACACAGTCTGCACACGGCTTTTGGACCTAGTTACCAGTCCTAGTTGCAACAGCTGTGCTCCGGCGATGACTTTTCTTCCGTTGGTTGTTCCTATCCTGCAAGGCTCATTCACGTGGTTGCCTTCATCTGGTTCATTTGCTCGCGGCTTGGGAATAACTGGGGCATTCCCCCCTCTTTTTTCTCTTATCTTCGATCTTATCCCCTGTTCTCCTTGCCCCTGTGATCTTACGTTCTT
>NW_015413304.1:0-1799 GCF_001527695.2 Protobothrops mucrosquamatus | reverse complement strand
AGGAGGACACCCAAGTTGCGTGCCCTCTCTGAGGGGGCCAAAGTTTCACCCCCTATAGACAGCGATGGAGTCAGCTGGCTATGCCGGGGCGCCGGCAACCACAGCCACTCGGTCTTGGAAGGGTTGAGTCTGAGTCTGTTCCTCCCCATCCAGACCCGTACGGCCTCCAGGCAACGGGTCATCACGTCAAGGGCATCGTCAAGGGCATGTTATGTTATGTTATGTATAAAATCATTGAGAAAATAAGTGTTGCCCCTGCAAAGTGTTGGACACAAGTCAATGCAAGCAGTTTCTGTTTGGAGATGCTTATATTGCACGCATAGTAAAAATATCATAAGTCTGGCAACAATCATATATTTCGGCTGTCATTTCCCCATTTATCATTTAGCATGCACATTGCTAACCAATATTGGCTAATGCTATACAGAAAACTTGAGAATGATCAAATTGTCTCCTGAAATTCACCAAGTTAACCCATACTGGGAGAATGCAAAAGTTCAGTGAATGCAGCTTTGACTTTTGACAGATTGTCTTCTTTCTATAGCATGTGTATGCATTTCATTATAACTCTGCACATTGTATTATTTCTCACACAGTGCTTTGTACAATGGTCAAATTAGAAAAAACGGAATTCATTTTTAAGTGCGGTTTAAATAGATGTTGAGAGCCAGTTTAGTTTAATTGTTAAGGTAGAAAACTAGAAACCAGGAGATCAGGACTTCTAATCCTACCTTAGGCACAAAGCTAGCTGAGTGACTTTAGGTCAGTCACTTTCTCTCAGTCCATGGAAAGAAGCAATAGTATACTACTTTTGAAAATGTTGCCAAGAAAACTGCAGGGAGCAGTCAAGGCAATCACCAGAAGCTGACATTGAATCAAAGATATCCTCCCTACCCCCAAAAAAGATAGTTGATTTTATATTTCAAAATATATAGATACATACCAAGGTAAAACCATTAAAATATGTGGTTCTAAATCATAGAACTCATTTGATCATGAAGCTATCATTTATTTATTTATTTATTTATTATTTCTTTTTACAGCTCCACAAAATGTCCAGCCACCCACAACTGTTTCATTCCCCACATCTTTATGGTTGAGTTGGGCTCCTCCAAAAACACCAAATGGCATAATAACACAGTATATTTTATATATGGATGCTCAACAAATTTATACTGGAAATGAAACCGAGCTTATTGTCAAAGGTGAGTTGTAACCACCTGATATTACCATATAGACTTTCACTTAGGTTTGCCTGATTATCCCTTTGGAATTAAACTTCAGATGAGTCAAGTATGGCACATATTAAGCCACCATTTTCACATATTAATTAAGTAAAAAATGAAGAATTTGCTTTTCTCAGATTTAAAAACAATTCTCATCTAGCAATCCTTTTTTCCTATTTGATCAGTAAATGATTTATACAGACTAACTTCAGTATGATATATTAATGTGGGAAATTAAAAGATAAAAGGATTATATTTCTCTCTTAGCATTCATTGAGTGATAAGTATACATGTGTTAGTAAGACTATAAGTATTCCCTATCACATATACTTAAGAGGAAACTCAGTAATCAAAAAACTTTAAAAGCCTCTCCCCACTCCCTGCTCCTGTAAGTAGTCTAGTAAAGTAATGGCAGAAAATGAAAAGAAAAACAAGAGAATTTAGAACTAATTGTCCTGGAAAAGATCATAGCTAACTATGAAGAACCTTGGAAATGAGTACTCTATTCTCCATCATTTTATTGCATGCTCTGTGAAGGCCTTTTTTACAACTCCATTATATGTCCAAGTAAGA
>NW_015413303.1:0-1799 GCF_001527695.2 Protobothrops mucrosquamatus | reverse complement strand
TAAGGAGTGCATGATCTGACCATGACAAGGGCTCTATAACTACCTCCCCCATTTCCAGATCATTCTGCCACTGGCCAGAGACAAAAATTAGATCTAGTGTATGTCCTCCCGTGTGAGTGGGGGCATGAACTAATTGGGTCAAGTCCAAGGTCGTCATGGAGGCCAAGAACTCCCGAGTTGCCGCCGACGTTTCGCCCGCCGATGGCAGATTGAGATCCCCCATGACTATAAGTCTGGGGGTCTCCACCGCCACTCCGGCTATTACGTCAGCCAACTCAGGCAGGGCCATTGATACATAGCAGGGGGCCAGGTATATAATCAACAGGCCCACTTGTACCCCTTGCCCCCACTTCACAAGGAGGGACTCTGCACCGTCTATCTGAGGCACAGTGGTCTCCCTCGGACATAGGCTCTCCCTTATAATGACCGCTACCCCACCGCCCCTACCCCGGGCCCTCGGTCGATGGAATGCCTGGAAACCCGGCGGGCATAGATCAACAAGGGGAACTCCCCCTTCCATGACCAGCCAGGTCTCGGTGATACCTGCCAGGTCCGCTCCCCCCTCTTGAATAATCTCTTGAATGAGGGGGGCCTTTTTTTACCACGGACCTGGCGTTGCATAACATCAGCCGATGATCCCGGGCCCGAGGATCTGAAGTCCCTGGAAGCCGAGTAGAGCCCTGAGGATCGGAGCACCCGCAAGCTTGTAAGCAGCGTGCGCGTGCTCCCAAAACCCGATATGGTCCTCTGCTCCCGCCATATCTGCCCCTCCCACTGACCATACTAATCACACCACCCTCTATTAACCCCCCAGTCTCCTCCCTCACCGTTCTGCGCCCCTCAGACTGGACTGGCCTTGGCCTCAGAGAGGGCTCCCCCAAGTCCCCTCGGGCCAACCCCGAACCCCCTAAAACCCCCAAACCCCTTAATTTATTAAAACACCCCTTTAAAAAGACTCTCAGTTTCAACTTCTTTTGATCTCTTTTTGCTGCGTGCCATCTCTCGGGGTTCCACACCCCGTCATTGAGGTAGGCCCTCGAGATTGAATTGGGCCACACCTGCGCAAGGGGGGAATTGCGCAGGGCCAGCAGTTCTGTCCTGAGGTACATCCCAGTCAGTCACAAAGTCCAGCAGCAGAAAAGCCAAAAAGGGGGGGGGGAAGCAGTCCTCCCAAACGTTAGTCCAGTTTAGTTCAGTTCAGGGGGCTGAGACAGATGGAAAGGTAGAAAGGGGAGTGGCAACAACAGATGTCCTTGTCGTTCGTTGTCCTTCTGGCAATGTGGTGGAGTGGTGGGAATGGTGGTGGGGGGTGGGGGTGGAGGGGGCAGATTAAACAGCCCCTCTCCTCCTCCACCAAACCTCCATCTAACCCCCCCACCACCATTCAGCCGAGAAGGCCTACAAGGCCTACAGGCTAGCAACCGGCCGCAAGAATTTAATCGGGCCTCGGCCCTCAGCCCTCGATTGGAAGATGTGAACCATGACCCCAAAAAAGGGTGGGCGGGAAATGTTTAGAATTACATGCATAGCGGAAAAGGAACCAGTCTTAAGCATAATGTTATGTGTCTGAGTAACGAAACACTTAAAAGGACTTTCAGGCATTTTTCTCCTAAAAGCATTTATTTAAGATTAGTACATCAGCACGGCATGGTGGAATGCTTAAGACTGGTTCCTTTTCCGCTATGCATGTAATTCTAAACATTTCCCTCCCACCCTTTTTTGGGGTCATGGTTCACATCTTCCAATCAACTTGGAAGATGTGATTTACATCCGCTTTCTTTCCCCCTTCTGCCTGGTTT
>NW_015413302.1:10653-12242 GCF_001527695.2 Protobothrops mucrosquamatus | reverse complement strand
AAACAATAACATGTTTTGATATATATATAATAAATATATATTATGCCTCAGAATCTATGGAATCCTCATTTCATTTTTCTTTGTTCTGCAGACAAGTCCGAAGGTGATTCTGTTTCATCAAACTAGGAAGAAGACGGAAGGTAGGGATCCAATGCTTAACAGATGTCAGCTAGGATCAAATTGGATGATTTCAGAAGGGGCTAGACTTCTTTCTAAATAGTATTTTCCATTGGAATTCCAAACACTTTTTAAGTAGCACTCATTGCGTGGTGCCAATGGCCTTTGTGGAAGAGGAACTGGGAGGATCTCTACGACTTTAGCATAAATATAGGGAATGAATGAGCCATTAAGAGTAGTAAATTACAAGTGCTGAGAAAGAGAAAGCATGAGAATGAAACCTGTGTGGGAAATCAGTTTTCAGCTGAATGGGGCTATTTAATAGACAAATGGAGACATAAGGAATGTGTCCTTGTAGCCCAGAGTTACCTAGGAATATGTATGCATGCGTCATTTTCCCCTCCATTTTGAAATATGTAAATAGGAGTACATCTGTCAGGTCTGCCATCATAATTGCTTCGGCCTACTTCGTTTCTCTGACATACTGCCATAAAATGTAGGAATGGGGAGAGAATGGGGAAGTAGGGAGGGGAGAGAATGACAGGATGACGGAAACCAGAGGTGCCAATCTGAAACAGACTGGCAGATCCAAGGACATGAGCGTGACAAAGAGGCATCAAACGTCAAAGCTATTACCAAAACACCTAATTTGAATATTATTGGACGCTTACAAATTGGCCAATAGGGGAGGGTCAGGAAGAAGGGGAAAGGGCAGGCTTTGCGCAGGAATACTCAGATCCAGCTTTTCTTGCACTGTAACCACTTGACTTTAGTAAAAGTATACTTTTTCCTACAAATGGAGTTGAGGGTCTTTATTTCCTAAACATCCAAGCTGGTACAAACATAATAATAATAATAATAATAATAATAATAATAATAATAATAATAATAATAATAATAATAATAATAATAATAATAATAACAACAACAACAACAACAACAACAACAACAACAACAACAACAACAAAGTTGGAAGGGACCTTGGAGGTCATCGAGTCCAACCCCCTGCTCAGGCAGGAAACCCTATACCATTTCAGACAAATGGCTGTCCAGTCTCTTCTTAAAAACCTCCAGTGTTGGAGCCTTCACAGCTTCTGGAGGCAGGTTGTTCCACTGGTTAATTGTTCTGACTGTCAGGAAATTTCTCCTCAGTTCTAGGTTGCTTCTCTCCTTGATCAGTTTCCATCCATTGCTTCTTGTTCTGACTTCAGGCGCTTTGGAGAATAGCCTGACTCCCTCTTCTTTGGGGCAGCCCCTGAGATATTGGAACACGGCTATCATGTCCCCCCTCGTCCTTCTCTTCATTAAACTAGACATACCCAATTCCAGAAACCATTCCTTGTATGTTTTAGCCTCCCATCCCCTAATCATCTTTGTTGCTCTGACAGCATCCTTATTTCTGCAAGAGTTCCTCCCACTATTTTCTGAAGGGAATTTCTCCAGTGCACACTGTTAATAGTAAATGCTGCAGT
>NW_015413302.1:0-1800 GCF_001527695.2 Protobothrops mucrosquamatus | reverse complement strand
CGGTATGATGAAACCGGCCCGCGGACCAACAGTTTGACACCCCTGGCTTATAATGTCAAACTCACCACGTCACGTGACGTGTCATGACGTATCGTGACATTTTTTGCATTGCCGGTGCTGGGATGGGCGCGGTCTCCTTGTGATGCAACTGGCCCATGGGCCGGCAGTTTGACACCCCTGGCTTACATCCTGCGATGATGCCTTTAACTCCATCAAACAATATCTGCCTGTCCCAGCTCTTTGGGAAGGCCTGGATAGGTGGATCAAAAATGTCAAATCCAGTCTAAACATCTGGTTGACTATGTGATTAACAATAATATATTTTGATATATATATTTAATAAATATATATTATGCCACGGAATCTATGGAATCTTCAGAATCCAACTTCGAGATGTCCCAAAGGTGCTTTTTCGTGGGGCAACTGGATTTTCTTGTTTTTCTTTGAAGACATTTGGTTTCTCATCCAAGAAGCTTCTTCAGCTCTTCTTCATTAAAAAGCACCTCTGGGACAACCATGACCTGGATGACTGAGAATCTCTATAGACAACTTCTAGATTCAGATTCTTTAGTGATAAGATGTCCACCTTACCTTGATATTTCACTTTTCTTTGTTCTGCAGACAAGTCCGAAGGTGATTCTGTTTCATCAGACTAGGAAGAAGAGAAGAGGTAGGAATCCAATGCTTGGTTGTAGTAATGGGGATCAGTTGGGATCAAGCCAGCATAGAGCACCTGCCGAGGAAAGCATGTGTGGATGGGAAAATATTACAGTTAGAGCAGAGTTCCCCAACCTTTTTGGCTTTGTGGATCAGCCGGGGGGGGGGAGAGAGGGAACACATGCACATGCACTCACCTGCCACTTTTGTGGCCCACTTCCGAAAGGCTCAAGGCCCAGTAGTGGACTGCAGCCCAAGGGTTGGGGACCCCTCAGGTTCGGGGAATGTAGCTATTCTAAAAAATATTTCTGAGGCTGGCCTTTGTGTGAAAGAAAATACAAATCAGCTTTATTTAGGAAATTCCATAGTGATTAGAAATCCTGAGTTGCTGGGTTCAGAGACAGAGGATGAAATTGCGCTCTTTATCTTTTCAGTTGTACCTGACTTTTTATAATACGTGTAATGTATTGGGTTAGTCATTAATTAAGGTAACCAACTTTTTTACAATGAGAAGGAGGACAGAAATAAATTGAAGAAAAAAAAAGTGAGTCTAATCCGTGCGTGTGTGCCGTGTCATGTTTCGATAAGAAGTAAACAAAGCCACTTGCGTGCAGCGCACTCTCTCAAAACAATTCTCCTGTGCAGAGCGCATGCATCTCATAATCGCGTCTCACCGCACTGTACCGAGCCTTGATGAATCGTCATGTCAAATAAAAATACGTCATATCACATGCAACGGATCAGCTCGGCATCGATCAAATACGGAGATTTACAGATTAGTCTTCGAATATCGAAAAGGAGGACATATAGGAGGATACTTTTCGAGAGAGAGACAGAACTTACAAAAGGAGGACTGTCCTCCCTAAAGGAGGACGGTTGGTCACCTTACATTAATAGTTGTTATGATCCGTTGTTGTGTATGTTTGAAAAGAGTCTCCAACTGTCCGGCAATTTAAATTGTTCTTTTTTAAAATGATTGATCGCCACCTAGTGGCAGCACTGTATAAATAGATGTTAAGTGGTTGGAGCCACTTCTGTGTTTTCCAGCAATACAGAATAGTTGTATTAAATCAGTTTGGTCTATGCCTCAGCAAACACAATACACAACAACACTGTTTCTCAAACTTGGCAACTTTAAGATGT
>NW_015413301.1:0-1800 GCF_001527695.2 Protobothrops mucrosquamatus | reverse complement strand
TACGTCACAAGAACAAACCCCTCTTAAACAGTAGGCTGGGAAAACCAACCTCTTTTTATTTTCAAAACAGTCCTGATAAGTTTTTCTCCAAAACAAAAACACAGAATACTTTCCTAACAGATAATTGGTTACAAAAGCAAACAGAGCAGAAGTTTAAACAAGAAATTCACTGATAAAACAAAACAGACCATGATCCTTGAAAGTTCTTTACAAACGGTTGCCTTCAGCAACCAGCACTGCCCACACCTTCCCTTTTTATACAGCAGTCCCAAGGCGTTGCCTCTCAGTGCCTTCTCCTCCTCCCCTGGAGTTGTCGTATTGAGTGCTGCTGATCTGCTCTAGCTAATTGCCTGCGTCTACGAGCATCAATCATGTCCATCAGGTGTGAATCCTCCAAGTCTGACTCATTCTCCCCACACAGCTGAGCTTCATCCGGAACACGACTGGAGGGCCCAGGCTCTTTATCAAACCATGAGTCTTGTAATTCATCAGAGCCTCCCTCTGACCCTGATGGCCCTCCAAATGCCTCCTCCACCTCCTCCTCAGATTCCCCGGACTCAGCTGTTGGGGACACAGGCTGGCACGGAATCACAACACCTGTGATCAGGAAATATATCAGTGAGCAATAGGAAGCCTGTTATATCTGTCACAGTGGTCCAGACCAGACATAGCTTGTGCAGTAAGCATCTTAAGTTGCTTTACTGCTGCACCAACGCAGTTGCATTGGATGGGTGTGAAAAGAATTCTTAGGTATTTAAAGGGAACTGCGAATTTGGGTCTTCGAATACAGGTCTCTGAAGAGTTAAAGTTAAAATGTTATGTTGACAGTGATTATGCCAATGATGTGCAAACCAGAAAGTCCAAAGGGACTTTGATTGGATGGCAGTCCAGGAAACAAACAACTGTAGCTATTTCTACTGTGGAGGCAGAATTTATTGCTCTGTCTGAACTTGGTTCAGAGGTAACCTGGTATGTACAGCTGTTAAAGGATTTAAACATAGGACTTCTGGTGGCTGGGCGGCTGCCGAAGGAGGCTTTCTGACAGCCTCCCGTCCGGGACTGCGTAAAAATCACCAAAACAGCGCATACCAGCTGTTTGGCGATCTGAACCTTCTCTCCGGGCAAAGGAGAGAAGGAGAGCTTACTCTGGAGTAGGAGTCGAGTTCCCTAGTCTCCCTGGGGGCTCCCAGCGAGGCGAAGGTGAGAACTCCTCCGGAGCTCAGAGTTCCTCCGCAGATCGGGACGTCTTCGCTATTTAGCGAAGCCAGACGGCGTCTCCACCTCTGATGTTTTTTCTGAATTTAATTTTGAGTACTTTTAACAGACGGAGCTGACTAGGAAACTTGAACTTTTTTTAAAGAAATTATAACTTTGACTCAGAAGATTAAAGTACTCTTCTCAGATTATTGAACTGAAAGTTAACTTTTGGAAAAAAAAATGGCTGCGGCTTAGCCGCTTCTTTGTTCTAAAGAGACACTTTCACTTTCCTTCCGGTTGTGGATTGCTACATTTTAAGACTGTAAAGAATTTTCAAAAATTAAGGAAAAATTAAAGAAAAATTTGTTTGATCTCTTGCTGCATTGGACTGTATATTAAGACTCTTTTTAAACTTAAGAATGGCTTCTAAACGAGTTGTAGTTGCTGCAGCACCTAAGCCAGCTGTTTCTTCTCCAGCTGTACAGACTACGCATCAGAGAGCTAAAACTCCTCCACCCTCCCCACCACCTTATATTACTTTAAAGGATCTGCAGGATTCTTTGATGCAGATGTCTAAACAAATTGTGCAACAAATGAGAGTGG
>NW_015413300.1:0-1800 GCF_001527695.2 Protobothrops mucrosquamatus | reverse complement strand
GCTATTTAACCAAGTAAATATAATGTTTGGCAAAGCCTTTGGTAGCAGCTGACAGTGCTCTCCACTGCAGTGGAGATGGGTCTTCAGATTTTACATCCAATGTTTAATTTTATGAACCTGGTCTTAAGGTGGTCAATTATAGTTTTTGCTGTGTAGATCAGTGGTTCTCAACCTGTGGGTCGGGACCCCATTTGGGGTCGATTGACCATTTCATGGGGGTCGCCAAGCAAGGCTGTCCGCCATTTTTTTTGTCCGCCATTTTTTTTGTCCGCCATTTTTTTCCCCTTTTCCGGCAGGTGCCTTACCTCCCTTGGGCTGGGCCAGCTGGTGATCGGCCTGCTCCATCTCTGCCGCTTGCCAGCTACGCCTCGGCCGGCGCAGGGGGCGGAACCAAGCATGCGCGGCGCTCCCGGGCAGGGAAAGTCGTCGACTTACGGCCGGTTGGGTAGTCCTCGACTTACAACCGGTTTAGTCCTCGACTTACAACCGATTTAGTCCTCGACTTACGACCGGTTTAGTCCTCGACTTACGACCGGTTGGGGTCACGGCATTAAAAAGGTTGAGAACCACTGGTGTAGATGGACAATGAATGGGACACGATGGTTCAGTGGTTAAAGATGCTGAACTTGTCAGCTGGAAAACTGACAGTCCCAGTTCAAAACCCGAGTGCAGTGCGATGAGGCGAGTTCCCATTACTTGTCCCAGCTCCTGCCCACCTAGCAGTTTGAATCACGCAAATGCAAATAGATAAACAGGTACCCCTTTGGTGGGAAGGTAACAGCGTTCGGTGCATCACAGCATATAATCACGATAGCCACATTATCCCGGAAGTGTCTCCAGATGACGCTGGCTCCTTTGGCTAAGAAGTGGAGATGATGTAGCACTTGTCTAGAACCCTTTAAGGCAACTGTGTCTCCTGGGATTGAGTGGCTGTGAAACTACAATTGGGACTGGTAACTTGGTTTTTAAGTGAAGTGAAGTGGTCGCAAAATGAAACTGCCTTATTTCAGCTTTCCTTCACTTTACAGACCTGCAAAGGTTATAAGGTGAGGATTGGTCACAAAATTACTTTTTCATTGCCACTGTAACTGTAACGGATGACTAAACAAGACAGTTGGTGAATGAGGACTGCCTGTGCATGTTTCCGAGACATCATGGAGAGAGAGTAACAAATTCATCATGAAAAGCAGTAAATGCTTCTTCTTTAAACAGTACTTACATTTTGCTAAGAGTTGCCTTCAGATACCTAACAATTACCATCCTGGTACGTAATAATAATAATAAAGTTGGAAGGGATCTTGGAGGTCATCTAGTCCAACTCCCTGCTCAGGTAGGAAACCCTATACTATTTCGGACAAATGGCTGCCCAGCCTCTTCTTAAAAACCTCCAGTGTTGGAGCATTCACCGCTTCTGGAGGCAGGTTGTTCCACTGGTTAATTGTTCTAACTGTCAGGAGGTTTCCCCTTAGTTCTAGGTTGTTTCTCTCCTTGATGAGTTTCCATCCGTTGCTTCTTGTCCTGCCTTCAGGCGCTTTGGAAAATAGCTTGACTCCCTCTTCTTTGGGGCAGCCCCTGAGATATTGGAACACTGCTATCATGTTCCCCCTCGTCCTTCTCTTCATTAAACTAGACATACCCAATTCCAGCAACTGTTCCTTATATGTTTTAGCCTCCAGTCCCCTAATCATCTTTGTTGCTCTTCTCTGTACTCTTTCTAGAGTCTCAACATCTTTTTTACATCGTGGTGACCAAAACTGGATGCAGTATTCCAAGTGTGGCCTTACCAAGGCATTGTAAAGT
>NW_015413299.1:0-1800 GCF_001527695.2 Protobothrops mucrosquamatus | reverse complement strand
CTATTCCAACAAGCGGGACTGGCCTAGGGCAATTTTAGAGGGGTTTTAATTATATTTTAATCAGACAATATTTAAATATTTCTTTTTAATTAATTTTAATTTTGTAATTGTTATTGGTGTTTTTTAATCGATTGTCAGCCGCCCTGAGTCCGCAAGGAGAAGGGCGGGATATAAATTCGAATAATAAATAAATAAATAAGATTAATAGAGCAATCAGTCTTCAAACTAATCCTTCTGATATCTTTTAGAGTATATCTGCAGTAATCTGAACCAGCTTGTTGACTGGAATTCCAAGCATATTTTGAAACAAACAAGCTTGTGATGCCTGCTTTCAGGTATCAGAAAACTCAGTTTTGTTTTTGGTATAGGAGACTGATATGACTGCCCTATTCCCAGAAAGTTCTCCTCCATAATTTAATTTCCAGCATCAGCAAGAGGGTATCATGTCACCCTCCTTATTTTCATTTCCATATTTTTAAAAATACCACTCCCACCAATTTTGACAGACCAGAACATCTCCAGCAGCAAAATATTGGGATGTTGTGTTTCCCTGTGGCATCTTGGCTTCTCTCTGATTACAATCTGCCTCTGATCCTCTGGTCACGAGAATAGGATAGCAAGTAGTTTTGTTTTAAGGAGTGCAACAAACCTGAAATGAATAGTTGTTCCTTTTTCCCCTGCTCACACGATTAAGTCCATCGAGGGATAAAAAGGGCTTTTATTTTATGACATTATCAGCCTTTCTTGATATAAACACAATGCTAACCAATAACATGGTGGTTTCTTCTGGTGTATAATGTTGTGTGAAGGAAGCCAACTGTAGCAAATAGTCTGTTGTGCAATCCAAACAAATGCAATTTGTCCTTTCTGGCTTATTAAAGTTGTTGCTGTTTAATAAGCCAGAATGGACAAATTGCAGTTGTTTGGATTTGCAAATAAAGTAGTTTTCCACTAAAAATCCTATTTGCTATTTGTTGACCAGCAGTCTTTATAAGGTCATTAACCAGCTCTCTGTGTAATGGAAGCTCAGGGCACAAGTATCGGTTATTGAAATCTTCTCCTTCTAATTGCTGGTTTCATACACACTTTGTATCCCTACTCCAGCTCTATGACCAAGTTCATATTGTGAACATCCATACAGTACATCAACAAGGAGCAGCACAAACAGAGTAACATTACAGAGGAGGTTGCTTTAGAAGGTGTCAAATTATGTCAGGTGCTCCTGGATGCCAAGTGGTTGATAATTACCCAGGGACAGTTGGTAATTAATGCTTGTTGCACTGCTGGTATTCCAAAACTGTTATGACCTCTGGGTTTGACAAGGATGAGGTAGTATCTCCTTTGATCTAAGATACCAATTTATTTTAAAAAATATTTTTTTAAAAGTTTTTAAAACCTTAGCCTTGTTACTGCTACTCTGGACACTGGATGCTTGCAGTGTAGAGTTCACTTCAATCCAAGGCTCTCCTCTCTTTTGTTTTGTTGGCAAAGATAGAATATCTGTTTCTTCTGCAGGCAGAATAGACACCATCAGTTCTCAGTGGAAGAATATCAGAAGCCCAGAGTGGCCCTGGTTAAAGGTGACTTATTGGCCATAAACCCCTCTGGCCTTAGAAGATGCTAGGCAGGACTGCAGCACATATAACTCAAGCCAAGTGGCCAACACTGGCAATTGTTTCTTACTGTCTCAAGAAAAGAAGTCTTTACTAAGGGGAGATACTAGAGTGGAGTCTTGGAAGTTTTCTATTCTCCACACTAAGATGTGTAAGCTATTCCTTTCCAGAAAGCAGAACCCCCTTG
>NW_015413298.1:0-1800 GCF_001527695.2 Protobothrops mucrosquamatus | reverse complement strand
ACCTGTTCTCCACACTTTACTCATTCATGGCTACCACTCTGGGAAACGGTAAGAACAAAAAAATGGAATATTGCTGTAGCAGCAGGTTCAAAAAGACCATGGACTAATAGTGAGTCTTGATGGAACTAGATCATTAATATATTTATATTGAATTGGATTGGATTAGATTAGATTACCTATTTCTGAGATTGATCCTAGGCTTTTATTCAATGCTGCAGCTGAGTTTGCATAACGTGGATAAGACAAGAATAGGCTCCAATGTGTTATGTGTTATAAAAAACCCAACCATTGCTTTAGCATGTTTTATGAACCAGACTATCACACCATGATTTAAAAGGATCTATTACCATTTGAAGAAATTCTGCTGCTAGGGGCTATACACAAGAGACCTCTTCTCCAACAGGTTTGTGGGCAATTTTCTGCAAATGAATTCTTCAGGGAAAGAAAAATGTCCAATGTTTTATCAAAGGCAGAACTTCACCATAGCAGGGCTAGTAGCACCATACCATAAATGCTCCTTGGGATGAATTTACTTGGGAATAAACTGAAGTGCTAGAAGCCAAGGAGATTAAAAGTCAGTATAGATAGGATTGTGAAATGAAAGACTGGCATTCCTTATGATCTAATAAATACATAAGCACCATCCTTCACAATTTCTCCAAAAGTAATGGCTGCTAAAATAGAGGAAATGTGGCTTCCAATTTAAGTACAGCAAGCATCAGGATAAACTAAAACTTTACTTAGATTTCAATCTGAAGCTATTTAAGGATGAATCTTTGAACCCGCATGTACAAATCTCTAGCCTGAGCTCCATCTACAGTAAATTATCTGGAATTTCCCTGCCAGAAACTAGATCTGTGTTTGCTGTGCTTCCTGAGCCCTTGTCTGGATCCTGCTGGGAACTTCCATCTGACAGAGATCACCACTAGGGCAAAACTTCTTCCATTCAGCTATCTTAGGAATTGTATAACCAGAAAAGCAGGATATATATTAAATAAATAGCAATAGCACTTAGACTTATATACCATTTCACAGTGCTTTAGAACTCTCTAAAAATTTAGAGAGTAAGCATATTGCCCCCCAACAATATGGGTCCTCATTTTACCAACCTCGGAAGGATGGAAGGCTGAGTTTCAGTGAGGATCGAACTCCTGGCAGTGAGTTAGCCTGCAATATTGCATTCTAACCACTCAGCCAACATGGCTCTTAATAAATAAAACCCAATGACCTCTTGTAGACTGCAAGAGTGATTTCAACATGAGGTGCAAATTCATATTAGCTCCTATTAGGATTTGGAATAGAATTTCTGGACTTCCGGTTTGCGTTGCAGTGAGACAGGATGCAGGAAGGCAGGGCTCTACCTTCCACACTCGGTTTTGCCTTGCTGGGGATCCTAAAAAGAGCCTAAAATTGCCCCGAAGAGGCGATGAAGAGGATGGGTACCTTGTTGATCATGGAGAAATGATAGCCTTTCCGTTCAATCCAAGGAAAGCCCTCCAAACCAGCAGGAAAAAGACCGGCTACATTCCTGTAGCTGGCCATTAGCTGCTGACAACTGAAGGAGAAAAAAGCACTACTTACTACATTGTAAACAGCATGTGTTGGAACTGGGTGAGAATATTGATCCTTTCTTTACTATTTTACAAATGAATTTCCTGGGAAAGGCTCCCAAGAAGCTAAAAACCTCCGAATGTAAACGGAAGCGGCGTTTTAATTTTATGGGGGACAGAAACATACAATATTGAAGTGGAAGTAACATAAAGCTACAGTTTTGATAAACCTGAGAACTGAGATAACTGT
>NW_015413297.1:0-1800 GCF_001527695.2 Protobothrops mucrosquamatus | reverse complement strand
GAATGAATGCCACGTCCCGCCTGCCTTCTCCAAAGAGAAACCACGTGCGTCCTCCTCCCCCCGCCCCCCCCGCGAGCTTCTGCAAACCCTAAATGGATGATATGTCCCACCTACCTTCTCCAAAGCATCCTCCCCCCCCCTCCCCTCCACGAGCTTCTGCAAAGCACAAATGGTTGCCATGTCCCACCTGCCTTCTCCAAAGCACAACAACGCGCGTCCTCCTCCCTCTGCCGTTTCACGAGCTTCTGCAAAGCACAGATGCCATGTTGGACCTGCCTTTTCCAAAGCACAACTACGTGTGTCCTCTTCCCCCTGCCCCCACTGCGAGCTTCTGCAACAAAGCAAATGGATGCCATGTCCCACCTGCCTTCTCCAAAGCACAACCATGCATGTCCTCCTCCCTCCGCCCCCCCGCAAGCTGATGCAAACTGCAAAAGGACACCACATCCCACCTGCCTTCTCCAAAGCGCAACCACGTGCGTCCTCCTCCCCCTGCCCCCCTGCGAGCTTCTGCAAAGCGTAAATGGACGCCATTTCGCACCTGCCTTTTGAAAAGCGCAACTACGCGTGTCCTTTTCCCCCCCGCCCCCCGCGAGCTTCTGCAAAAGCCAAGTGGATGCCAAGTCCCACCTGCCTTCTCCAAAGCGCAACCACGCACGTCCTCCTCCCACCGCCCCACCGCGAGCCATGTTGGACCTGGTTTTTCCAAAGCACAACTACGCGCATCCTCCTCCCCCCGCCTCCCCATGAGCTGAAACAGAAATCACATCTCACCTGCCTTCTCCAAATTGCAACCGCACACGTCCTCCTCCCCCGCCGCCCCGCGAACTTCTGCAAAGCACAAATGGATGCCATGTTGGACCTCCCTTTTCCAAAGCACAACTACGTGAGTCCTCCTGCCCCCGCCCCCCGCGAGCTTCTGCAATGCGCAAATGGATGCCACGTCCCACCTGCCTTCTCCAAAGCACAACCATGTATGTCCCCCCTCCCCCCTCCACACATGAGCTTCTGAAAAGCACAAATGGATTTCACAACCCACCCGACTTCTCTAAAGTACAACCACAAAAGTCCTCCTCCCATGCCCCCTCTCGAGCTTCTGTAAAGCACAAACGGATGCCATGTTGGACCTGCCTTTTCCAAAGCGCAACAATGCACATCCTCTTCCCCCCGCCCCCCTGCGAGCTTCTACAAAGTGCGAATGGACACCATGTCCCACCTGCCTTCTCCAAACCACAACCATGCGCATCCTCCTCCCCCCGCCCCCTGCAAGCTCCTCCAAAATGGACGCCATGTCCCACCTGACTTCTCCAAAGTGCAACCAAACACGTCCTCCTCCCCCTGCCCCTCTGCAAGCTTCTGCAAAGCGCAAATGGACATCACGTTCCACCTGCCTTCTCCAAAGCACAACCACATGAGAACCCCTCCACCCGTCCCCCGCGAGCTTCTGCAAAGCGTAAATGGATGCCATGTCCCACCTACCTTCTCCAAAGAAAAACCATACGCATCCTCCTCCCCCCCGCAAGGTTTTGCAAAGTGCAAACTGACACCACTTCCCACCTGCCTTCTCCAAAGTGCAACCACAAACCTCCTCCTCCCCACCACGAGCTTCTGCAAAGCGTAAATGGACGCCATTTCCCACCTGCCTTTTCCAAAGTGCAACTACGTGCGTCCTTTCCCCCCCACCCCCCCGCGAGCTTCTGCAAAAGTGCAAGTGGATGCCAAGTCCCACCTGCCTTCTCCAAAGCGCAACCACGCACATCTTCCACCGCCCCACCGCGAGCCATGTTGGACCTACCTTTT
>NW_015413296.1:0-1800 GCF_001527695.2 Protobothrops mucrosquamatus | reverse complement strand
GTCTCTTCTTAAAAACTTCCAGTGTTGGAGCATTCACCGCTTCTGGAGGCAGGTTGTTCCGCTGGTTAATTGTTCTCACTGTCAGGAAGTTTCTCCTTAGTTCTAGATTGCTTCTCTCCTTGATTAGTTTCCACCCGTTGCTTCTTGTCCTGCCTCCAGGCGCTTTGGAAAATAGCTTGACTCCCTCTTCTTTATGGCAGCCCCTGAGATATTGGAACGCTGCTATCATGTCCCCCCTCGTCCTTCTCTTCATCAAACTAGACATACCCAACTCCAGCAGCCGTTCCCTATATGCTCTAGCCTCCAGTCCCCTAGATAGATAGATAGATAGATAGATAGATAGATAGATAGATAGATAGATAGATAGATAGATAGATAGATAGATAGATAGATAGATAGATAGATAGATAGATAGATGGTAGATGATGATAGATAGATAGATAGATAGATAGATAGATAGACAGACAGACGGACGGACGGACGGACGGACGGACGGACGGACGGACGGACGGATGGATAATAAATAGATGATAGATGATAGAAAGTTGCTAGATTAGATAAACAGACAGACAGACAGACAGACAGATGATAGATGATAGAAAAGTGTGTGTGTGTGTGTGTGTGAGAGAGAGAGAGAGTCATTATCCTCCTGGTTCAATTGATGGCACTACAACTGGAAACTTGCACACAGAAAGTTGCCCATGTTCAAAGAAAAGCCCTCACAGTGGTTCACCTACAGATCCAGGACACCTTGTAAGGCACTCCATAGGGCCTTCCCGATTTCTAAGAAGGGCAGTGACTCCGCCTCACAAATGTAATCTTAACAACAGTAAAACAACCTAATAGCTTAACGTGCCAGGGGGTTAATGTGGCGGACCATTTAACACTGAGCTAAATAGCCCAGGTTTCTTTCACAGTGCCAAGTGTCGGATTGAGAATTGCAATTGCAGAAGCAGTTCCTAATTCATTAGTTAAAGGGGGTCATTGCTCATGAGGTGGGGAGGGGGGGGAATGAGGGGAGAGGGAAATAGCAAGAAACCCAGAGATACAAAGTCAGTGCAAGGTTGTTCTCCTGCAGCAGGCTGCATTTAGGCAACGCACTTCACAGGTGAGAAAGAGGCAATGTGTTTCTAATACAAGTAGTCCTTGACTTACAACAGTTTTGCTCAGCGACTGTTCAAAGTTACAAAGGCATTGAAAGAAGTGATTGACAACCGATCTTCACACATATGACCATTGCAGCATCTCCACGGTCATGTGATTTATATTCAGATGCTTGACAACTGATTCATACTTATGACGGTTGCAGTGTCCCGGGATCACACGCTCTCCTTTTGTGACCTTCTGATGAGCAAAGTCAAGGGGGCAAGCCAGATTCACTTAACAACCGTGTTACTACCTTAATAACGGCAGGGATTCACTTAGCAAACGTGGTAAGAAAAATCGTAAAATGGGGCAAAACTCACTTAACCAACTTAGCAATATACATTTGGGGCGCAATTGTTGTTGTCAGTCCAGTGTCAACGGATGTTTTTGCGTTGACAACAGATGGAGATGTAGCCATTTTCTTCTACTTTCTTTTAGAGTTAGATGATGCTGGAGAGGGGGGAAATGTGCACGAGAGTCTAGCTAGACATAATAACACTGAACCTAGTGTGAGAACCAAGGTTATTGAAATAAGAGATGATAAGGAATTGGCGGGCTGGAGAGCTGGAGGGGAAGCCTGTGTTTCAAACTAATTGGGGAATGTGATTTATGACTGTCAACTGGAGGAGGGAATTGTGCTTTGATACTATGTGC
>NW_015413295.1:0-1800 GCF_001527695.2 Protobothrops mucrosquamatus | reverse complement strand
GCAATAATCGATACCCACCTGGGTCAAGTCTTTCTGTCCCAAGAGCGTCGAACCAGCATACGCAAGTTGGTCTCCAAGGTGCGCAGGGAAAAGCGGGTGACCCTGCTCCTTCTTTCGCAGCTGTTGGGAAAATTAATTTCCTGCATCAATATAGTGCCCTGGGCCAGACTCCACACAAGACAACTTCAGTGGTTTCTGCTCCCTTATCAGAGGCAGGGAGAAGCCTGTTTTCCACAGAGGGTGCAGGTCCGAGTTCAGACCCTTTCTTCCCTTCTCTGGTGGCTATCCCCGGCTTTGGACAAAGGATCCTTTTTCAGGGAACCAGCTCGCATAACCTTGACCACGGACGCCAGCCTATTCGGATGGGGGGCGCATCTACAACATCATTTAGCGCAAGGTCAGTGATCCAAAAGGGATCTCAAACAGAACATAAATTGGCTGGAGCTAAGGGCCATACACTTGGCACTTCGCCATTTCCACAAGATAGTGGAAGGCCGCCACGTACTAGTCCTGATGGACAATGTGGCGGCAAAGGCCCACATCAACAGGCAGGGCGGAACACGATCTCGGGCCCTAATGTCGGAGGCACGATTGCTGGGGGCGTGGGCGGAGAGACATCATCTGTCCCTAAAAGCGGAACACATTTCGGGGGTGGACAACCACCAGGCGGATTTCTTGAGTCGGTCTATAGTAGACCACTCAGAGTGGCGCTTGCATCCCTGTCTCTTTCGAGAGATCACTCACCGGTTTGGTCAACCCAATGTCGATCTGTTCGCCTCCCCGGAGAACGCCCAGCTTCCCCGGTTTCTCTCTCGATACCCTTCTCAGGGTTCGGAGGGAGCGGATGCCCTTCGCACTCCTTGGCCAAGGGGCCTCCTATACGCATTCCCTCCTCTTCCCTTGATCCCGGCCGTCATCAGGAAGCTGTTGCAGGAACAAGTGGAGCTGATTTTTGTGGCCCCACACTGGCCGAGGCGACCATGGTTCGCGGATCTCGTGAATCTCGCCGTAGCTCCCCCGTGGAGAATTCCTCCAGAGCGGATAGTCCTAACACGGAGCCGTACGACATCCGGATCCACAGTGGCTCCAACTGGCCGTCTGGCATCTGAACGCCAGTTCCTAATGCAGGGATCCTACTCTTCAAGAGTAATTACTATGATCCAGGCTTCAAGGTGGCCGGCGACAAACCGGATCTACGATGCCACTTGGAAGAATTTTTGTGAATGGTGTGCCAACAAAAGTGTTTCTCTTTCTTCTGTCACTATTCCGGTAGTTTTGGAATATCTCATGGATGGGGTGGATAGGGGCTTAGCACCCAACACTATCCGTAGACAGGTGGCCGCGCTCTCTACGGTGTTCACCTGTACCAACTCTACGCCACTATCCCATCACCCAGCGGTCCGATCCTTTATCAAGGGCGTAACCAATACCAGGCCTCCTGTGGTGCATCGGTATCCTTCCTGGGAGTTGCCTCGAGTCCTACAGGCCCTTACAAGATCCCCTTTTGAACCTCTCAGGTCTTGTCCACTTCATCTTTTATCCTACAAAGTGGCCTTTCTGGTGGCAGTCACGTCGGCAAGGCGTGTTTCAGAACTGGCCATGCTCTCTGTTAGGGAGGACCTATGTACCTTCCACCAAGACAGAGTGGTTTTGAGACTAGATCCTTTATTCATTCCAAAGGTGAATTCACTATTTCACCGGGCCCAGGAAATTATATTGCCGGATTTTTGCCCAAATCCTTCTTGTCCCCTTGAGCGCAAGTGGCACTCCTTGGATGTGCGCAGAGCACTGCGCCATTAT
>NW_015413294.1:0-1800 GCF_001527695.2 Protobothrops mucrosquamatus | reverse complement strand
CTGTCGGGCCCTGTGAGGCGCAGAGTGATGACGTCAGAGGAGGGCGGCGGCATCGGCGGCTGCGGCGGCATCGGCGGCTGCGGCGGCGTCGCCGGAACGATAGGTCGGTTGGCTTTCCAGGACTGCAGCTCGGGCAAGGTAACCGGGTCGGTTGGGAGGTAGGCCGTACGCGGCTGGGGCGGCCTCGCAGGGCCCGACAGCTGAGAGGAGAAAGGTGATGATTTTTGTGTTATTCACCAGTAATGAACATCTGATTGGATTGATTGGGAGCAGCCCAGAATTGGTTGAAAGATGGGTGGCTATATAAATATTTTAAATAAATAAATTAAGTCGATTAGCAAATTCGGCCCTACCGTGTTTCTCTGAAAGTAAGATCTATCCCCAAAATAAGCCCTAGTTTTGGGGCGAGGCGCATGTCTAAAAATCAAGCTAGGGCGGGGGTGTGGGAGTGGATCTGCCCCACGGTCCCTGCACCTGCTTACCGTTGCAGCCAGGCCTACCATGAATCGACACCTGCCTCGCCGGCCCACTTCTTCTGTGGCGCCCTCCCAATCTGCATTTCGCCATCAGAGGCCTTCCGGAAAGGCCTCTACAGCTGAGAATCAAGCTATAGATTCAATCCGTAGCTCGGTTTTCCTCTGACAGCAAAATGCAGGCCGGAGCTCCATTCTCAGCTGCAGAGGCATTTCCTTTGGCTGCAGAAGAAGTGGGTTGGCTTGGCAGGGCTGTCGGTGCCACCGCCGCAAGATGTGACCGTGGAAAAGACACCCCCTGAAAATAAGACCTGGTGCCTCTTTTGGTGGGAAAAAAAGACCAGATCTTATTTTCAGGGAAACATGGTATTACTTCTGGGAAGATGTTATTTATTACTTTTGTAAACCTTAGTTTCTTGAGGTAACTTAAAACAATGCTGTCCCTCTCATTTTTTTTATTTACAACATCCTTGTGAGATAGGCAAATATTGGGGAGTAATGGCATGTCATGCTATGACAGTATTAGGATTAGAACCTACTGTACTCCTGTCTATCATTTCCAGCAAAATAGTCAGCAAAATAGAGCTATTGCATTTGATTTTTGGATATTATAGCTTAAAGAGATTTGCTTCTCTGACATTGGTGAACAGGCTTACTAGCTTGTCTTTCCCAAATGTAGAGATCTTTCAGTTTCACTTAGGCATCATCTATTAATTTATCAGGATAGAGATTTCTTTCCATTATGTTATCAAGCATGCTAATAATTCTGGAGTGTTATTGTTAATTAAAGGGAATTATTTTTTCAGTCCTATTTTCTAGTGTGTTACATGGTCTGAAACAAAAATGGAACATTTTTTAAAAATATAGAATAGTATTGTTATGTTCTTTTAAAAATCCTACACATATGACAACATAAACAATGCTTCTGGGTCATCCATGCTGATGATGAGTCATGTGCATTGTTCAGTTGTCTTGCAATTGTCTGCTCACAACATGGGTAAGCTTTTATAAAACATCTTTCACCGACTCTGTCTGTATTTTGTAATAAGGAAAAAAAAATGACCAGCACAGGAAAAGTGTACATCTAAAATAGCACATGGGAAAATGTACACTTAAAAGGAGAATTGTGTGCCTGTTGTGAAGCAACCCTATTAACTGAAAGGTAGAAACACTGTGTCTTAAATTCTTTCTGGAGCTCTACCAAACACTATTGCATGAAGGAATGTGTCCCGCCTAGTCTAGTCTAGCACCCCAGTGATGGCAGATGAAGTCATTCTGCTTTTTGTTTTCCCTGGAATGGGAGGAGGACTTTTTTGATAGTTACTCT
>NW_015413293.1:0-1800 GCF_001527695.2 Protobothrops mucrosquamatus | reverse complement strand
GGAGGATTTTTAAACTGGGTTTTTTAGAAATTTTAATTATCACAACATAAAAATTTTGGTTTTAATTTGGTTTTATTCGGTGGGGTGTGTGGGTCTTTCTTTGTTTTAATAATGTTGTGAGCCGCCCTGAGTCCTTCGGGAGAAGGGCGGGATATAAATTGAAATAATAAATAAATAAATAAATAAATAAATAAATAAAGATTTCACCTTATTCAATTAGATTCTTGCTTGGAAGCCAAATGTTTGAAGCTGGGTGCTGAAGCTTTTAAAAGCAGGAGCCGTATAATGTAGCTCTAGGCCAGGGGTGTACAATCTTGACAAGTTTCAGATGTGTAGACTTCAACTTTCAGGATTCACCAGCCAACTATGCTGGTGGTCCCTTCCCAGTGGCCCCTTCTGGGAGAATTTACAACTCTTCCCCAAAGTTGCTAGTAATGGGTTTTTAAATCCAGATCTGCCTTTTTTCAATTCCCTATCTGGGTTTATCATTTTTTTTAATTTTAAAATTTAAGGAAATCTACAATTTTCTATATATTACATTATATAGTGCATGTATGAAATAGATGAACATAATTTGGTTTAAAACTGATTTGTTCTGCTTTATTTTTGTTATCTGGGGTTTTTTTGTGTGTAGAACAGGGGTCTTCAAACTTGGCCCTTTGAGGACTTGTGGACTTCAACTCCCAGAATCCCTCAGCCAGGCACGCGTGCCTGGCTGAGGGATTCTGGGAGCTGAAGTCCACAAGTCCTCAAAGGGCCAAGTTTGAAGACCCCTGGTGTAGAATATTGGTTTATTTCAGCACAAAATGTTGGGGTTTTTTTTTTAGGAAACTCCACTGGCAACTCATGCTGAATTTCATAAAAAGTGATGTTCCTCTCCTCTCTGCAGGAATAAACTGGAGACGACAGATAGTCCTTGACTTACAACAGTTTGTTTAGTGACCCTTCAAATTTACAACGGCACTGAGAAAAGCAACTTACGACCATTGTTCACACTTACGACCGTTGCAGCATCCCCATGATTGTGTGATCAAAATTCAGGCACTTGGCAACTGGCGTGTACTTAGGAAGGTTACAGTTTTCAGGGGTCACGTGATCAGTTTTTGTCACCTTCTGTACGAGCAAAGTCAATGGGGGAAAACAGATTCACTTAACAACCCTGGTACTAGTTTAACTGCAATGATTCACTTAACAACGGTGGCAGGAAAGGTCGCAAAATAGGGTAACGCCCACTTAACAACTGTCTCGCTTAGCCACAGAAATGTGGGTTCAATTGTGGACGTAAGTCAAGGACTACCTGTAGTAAGTAGGGATGCTAAGGCTGCCAATTAAGCCACACACCCCTGCCTTATTTTCAAGATCAAATCCCCAAAATTTAAATTTGTGCACCATTTCTTCCATCTGGTGCCCTAACAACTGCAGTAGGACTGCAGCTCCCAGAATTCTCCAGCTATAACGGCTACGCAGGAGTGGAAATTGAAGGTGCGAGCTGATCGGCACGGCCTCTAATGGAAAAATTACCTGGTACATGTCCTGAATATTCCACAGACACCGGGAACAGCACAAAAGACAACAGACTGATCAGAAAACGATAGACACACAGAACGATGATTTGTAAGTTGCTCTCCAAGAAGGCTGCTGAGTAAACTTGAAACCCTAGGCCAGGGGTAGGCAACCTTGGCTCTTTTATGTCTCGTGGACTTCAACTCCCAGAATTCCTGAGCCAGCATGGCTCAGCATGGAAACCTCTCCCTTTCTCCTCAACATGGCTGGCTCAGGAATTCTGGGAGTTGAAGTCCA
>NW_015413292.1:0-1800 GCF_001527695.2 Protobothrops mucrosquamatus | reverse complement strand
CTCGGCGGGCGCAGGAGGTAGGCGCGCGTGAATCCTGCGCGCGAATGTTAGGCCCACCCGACCATGCAAGGGCTTGCATGGTCGCCGGCGGTGGGGAGCGCGTCAGCGGCCCTTGGGGACCATGCAAGCCCTTGCAGTCGCTCTAGCCAAAGAAGCAAGCGGTTGGGAGGCCACGGCGGCGCCTACCTCCTGCGCTTGTCAGCTGGCGAGCCCCGAACCTGCGCCCGTCAGCTGGGAGGTCTGGAGATGGAGACGGCTGGCGTGGAGGGCGATGGGGAAGCGGTGACTCGGCGGGCGGGGTCCTGCCTGCGCGTGAATGTCAGGCCCACCCGCCCCATCTGTAAAAGAAAACGTCTTCCGCCCAAGCATAACCTTTAAGGATTTTAAGGATCTTTGAGAGGGAGAGAGAAATAGAGGGAGAGAAAGAGGGACAGAGAAATAATATAGTACCGGTATGTGCGTCTTATGGTCAGGTGCGTCTTATAGAGCGAAAAATACGGTAGTACACAAACCCAAAATAAAACACATATATTAGCATTATACACTAACACATTCCTGGCATTGGAAGTAAGGTTTTCTGCTATAATTGCTTTTCTGTGGACAGAAGCTCATATTGTTCTGTTTACTGTTTATATATTAAAGCAACATTGAAGCAGAATTAGGAAAACACACTATAAACATCACATAAAATTATGGCTTAATTTATTAAACATGTTACTTCATTTTGTTTTTTTAGGTGACCAAATTAGATCGGGATCCTGCATCAGGTACCGCTTTGCAAGAAATCAGCTTCTGGCTGAATTTGGAACGTGCTCTTTACCGTATTCAGGAGAAGCGTGAAAGCCCTGAAGTTCTATTAACATTAGATATTTTGAAACATGGCAAACGTTTCCATGCTACTGTTAGTTTTGATACAGACACAGGTAAGAGCTGTCCAGAAACATAATTTGGCAGAACTATATATTTTTTGGGGGCCGCCTTAACACTTAGAAATCAAATCCACTTTCTTTTTTTAACACCCAGGTCTGAAACAGGCATTGGAGACAGTTAATGATTATAATCCATTAATGAAAGACTTCCCTCTAAATGATTTGTTGTCTGCAACTGAATTGGATAAAATACGACAGGCATTGGTGGCAATATTCACTCACCTGAGAAAAATCAGAAACACAAAATATCCTATTCAAAGAGCTCTGCGCTTAGTGGAAGCCATTTCAAGAGACTTAAGTTCCCAGTTACTCAAAGTTTTGGGCACACGAAAATTGATGCATGTTGCCTATGAAGAATTTGAGAAGGTAAGTCTTGCTTACATGCAGATAGGAGGAGAGATCAGACTAAACATTTGGACAGAAACAGAGTATTAGCTTCAGCTCAGAAGACATACAACCTACTTCCTACTGCACAAAAACCATAGCATTGAAGCAAATTACTCATGTTGACCATGTGGTGATTCTGCATAATTATTTTTAAAGATAGCTTTCTCACAAATTTCAATTTAGAACTTTCTGAAATTTTGGGGACATAATCAAACAGCCCTGAAATAGTATTTGTTCCATAATGGCTGATTACTAGTTGTGTCTCTATAAATCAAGAAGTAGACTATGTAGTGCATAATAAACTAAAACAATTACAGGATATATTCATTTCCTTTATTCAACATTATTTCAGGTCATGGTTGCGTGCTTTGAAGTCTTCCAATCTTGGGATGATGAATATGAGAAGCTGCAGGTCCTACTAAGAGACATTGTGAAAAGAAAGCGCGAAGAGAATCTGAAGATGGTATGGCGTATCAATCCTGCT
>NW_015413291.1:0-1800 GCF_001527695.2 Protobothrops mucrosquamatus | reverse complement strand
CCTCAAAAAAAGAGGTGTGTGTTTGTGTGTCAACCTATTTTCCAAAGCATCAGAAGGCAGAACAAGAAGCAGTGGATGGAAACTAATCAAGGAGAGAAGCAACCTAGAACTGAGGAGAAGTTTCCTGGCAGTGAGGACAATCAATCAGTGGAACTACCTGCCTCCAGAAGTTGTGGAATGCTCCAATACTGGAGGTTTTTAAGAAGAGATTGGACAACCATTTGTCTGAAAATGGTACTTGAATAGGGGTTGGACTACAAGACCTCCGAGGTCCCTTCTGTTATTCTGTCCTGTTACGTTGTTATTCTATCTCTGATCACATGTATCCATCCCATAAAAATCCGAAATGGTAAATCTGGAATGGTAAAGGATGAAGCCATGGTGGTGCAGTGCATAGAGAAGAGCAACAAAGAGGATCAGGGGACTGGAGGTTAAAACATACAAGGAACGGTTGCTGGAATTGGGTATGTCCAGTTTAATGAAGAGAAGGATGAGGGGGGACATGATAGCAGTCTTCCAGTATCTCAGGGGCTGCCACAAAGAAGAGGGAGTCAAGCTATTCTCCAAAGCTCCTGAAGGCAGGACAAGAAGCCACGGATGGAAACTAATCAAGGAGAGAAGCAACCTAGAACTAAGGAGAAACTTCCTGACAGTGAGAACAATTAACCAGTGGAACAACCTGCCTCCAGAAGCGGTGAATGCTCCAACACTGGAAGTTTTTAAGAAGAGACTGGACAGCCATTTGTCTGAAATGGTGTAGGGTTTCCTGCCTGAGCAGGGGGTTGGACTCGATGACCTTCAAGGTCCCTTCCAATTTTTTTTTTAATAATAATAATAATAATAATAATAATAATTATTATTATTATTATTATTACTATTATTATTATTATTATTATTATTATTATTATTATTATTATTATTATTATTATTATTATTATTATTATTATTATTATTATTATTATTATTATTATTATAGAATTCAGTACTGTAGGCTACTTTGGCTGACTGCCGGCTGCTGGCAGTTCGATTCTCACCGGTTCAAGTTCGACTCGGCCTTCCATCCTTCCGAGGTCGGTAAAATGAAGACCCAGATTGTTGAGGGGCAATAGGCTGACTCTATAAACCGCTCAGAGAGGGCTGTAAAGCCCTGTGAAGCGGTCTATAAGTCTAAATGCGATTGCTGTCTCCTGTCACGGGCAGGGGGTTGGACTAGAGCAGGGCTTTTCAACCTTTTCACCCATTGTACCACTTTTAGGATATGGCAACATCCGAGTACCACCAGTCGCCTAGCAAGGTGTCAAAAACTTGATGACCCACCCCAAAAAAGGAAAAAAGTGATAAAGTACAGGTAGTCCTCGACTTACGACAGTTCGCTTAGTGACTGTTCGAAGTTACAACGGCACTGAAAAAAGTGCCCCCCAAGACACCTGCCTGCCCGCCCAGCAGCGCTCTTCCTCCTGTCTGAGGTTTTCATTGTGAGCATTTCTGTTGAGGATTGGCAGCGGGGGTGGGGTGGGGGGGTGTTTGGTTTTTATTCCCCCGTCTGCAGGGTGGTTGCAGCAGTTTTGGTCCCTTCACATGACCCTGGGACACTGTGACCATCATAAATATGAATCAGTTGCCAAGCATCTGAATGTAAATCACAAGACCCTGGAGATGCTGCAACATTCCAGCTGATCGGCGCTTCTTCTGGGCTCAGCAGAAGTGCCAGGATCAGCACTGAGCTCCAACTGGAGCCTGGTGCTGATCCTGGCGCTCCCACTGAGTCCTGACAGCCCCGAAGAAGCACCAATCAGCTGG
>NW_015413290.1:0-1800 GCF_001527695.2 Protobothrops mucrosquamatus | reverse complement strand
ACCTGAGATTTGGATAGCATGGATATTTATGGTATGATAAAGTTAAATTTAATGTGGACTTTTTAAAAAAATATATTTTTAGATGTACCTTATTGAGAATAATGTGTCTATGCCTAAAAACACCAAGCACTTTACAGAAGAGAAACAACATCAAAGACAAATGGTAAACATACTAGGAACTATTGGAGATTCACTAAGGGGAATATAAAATCAAAAGAGAAACTAATGAAAGAAGGATATAGTTGTCAATGGTTTTCCCATTTAAAGTTATCAGATGATTTAAAATTAATAAAAAGATTTATGGTATGGAGCAAAGTAAGCTATAATTTGAAATGCAATTTAGCAGTATGTGGTTGTTAAAATGTATAATTTTGTTGAAATTTGAAATGAAAGAACAGGTTAAAGAATGTATGATAAAGAGGGCTAAGAATTGCAGTTATAATATAAGGATGGATTAATCGGAAAATATATGGTCAAAAAAGTTGAAATTTACATTATATTTTCTGAAACCAGAGAAATTATCTAGAATGTATAAAGGCATTTCAAATATATACATTGGTGTACATTTACCAGGTGAACCAGATAGGAAACACGATGAGATAATTCTACTTTATTATAAGTTTCCATTAATAGAATCTGGCAAGTCTGAAAGTGCAATTTTGCCCATTTCCTTTACTCCTTAATATCTCTTTTACATTTTTCAAATGGACATATTCAGAAATGTGGTAATTATTTGGATGCAATTCATAATGTTTGTATGATTTTTGTACCTCCCCCTCATATTCCATGGTAATGATAGTCATATGATTTTCCCTAAACACCAAACCTTTCACATGAGGAGTCCCATAACCAATTGGATTAAAGCATAGTTGCTTACTCACGATAGCCTTCCTGTGAGGACAAGCCCTTGATGTGTTGTCTTTTGATAACACTGGCTCCTTATAGAGCAATAATGCTGATACAGCTTCCTGTCTAATCGTAAAGCAATTTACTGCACCTCTAGAGGGAAAGCACTTTAAAACATCTGGGTTTAGTTTAGACATGATAGCCTTTCCTTGCTGGCCTCAAACATCATTTTAAAAGTACCCTTTTAGAAAAATATGTGAAAACTTTGAAGCAATGGGTAATGGGCATAGTATTTACAGCATTTGGATAAAATAAGCCCTTCTGAAAAAGATGTAAGATAAGACTGATCCAATTTACTGTAATTTTAATTTGGTCACGTACAGCAAGCTGAATTCTATTTTACAACCTGCTGGAGTAGAATCAACTTCTACGGATGTTCATACTATGGAATAGACTCAGGATAATCAATATGTGTTGCAGAGGGAATCTTTTTTATAGAGAATGATCTATGTTCAAATGCTGAAATGACAAACAAAGTTAAGCTTGACTTTTTACTCAGGTGCCTCTTATTTATAGTGAAAACTGGAAACTACATAGAAGACTGTCAAGTTTACTATTTTTACAAATAATAAACAAATAATATTTCCTTTTATTTATTCTAACTGTGCTGTGGTCTTTTGGTTTTGCTTTTGAGCATTGTGAATTTTTTTCAGTATTTATTTATTTATTTATTTATTTATTTATTTATTTATTTATTTATTTATTTATTTATTTATTTTATTAAATTTATACCCCGCCCTTCTCCCGGAGGACTCAGGGCGGCTTACAGCCAGTTTAAAACAATGATACAATACAATACAAAATTTAAAAATGATTAAAAATAAATATTCAAATTTGGCCGCTTCTACTAAAAATTTGATTAAAACCAATTTAAAATACCCCTAGGCCAGTCCT
>NW_015413289.1:0-1801 GCF_001527695.2 Protobothrops mucrosquamatus | reverse complement strand
AATAATAATAATAATAATAATAATAATAATAATAATAATAATAATAATAATAATAATAATAATAATAATAATAATAAAGTTGGAAGGGACCTTGGAGGTCATTGAGTCCAACCCCCTGCTCAGGCAGGAAACCCTACACCATTTCAGACAAATGGCTGTCCAGTCTCTTCTTAAAAACTTCCAGTGTTGGAGCATTCACAGCTTCTGGAGGCAGGTTGTTCCACTGGTTAATTGTTCTAACTGTCAGGAAGTTTCTCCTTAGTTCTAGGTTGCTTCTCTCCTTGATTAGTTTCCATCCGTTGCTTCTTGTCCTGCCTTCAGGTGCTTTGGAAAATAGCTTGACTCCCTCTTTTTTGTGGAAGCCCCTGAGATATTGGAACACAGCTATCATGTAGGCGTGGCCCATTGGGTGGGTGTGGCCCATTGGGAGGCCGTGGCCCATTGGGTGGGTGTGGCCCATTGGGCGGGCATGTCTGCGGTTGTAACGGCTGACTGGGTGGGACTAAAAAGTTCAATCAATCAATTCCAACTTTGCGAGATCTTTTTTTTTCTCGCGAGAAGTTGAAATTGATTGATTGATTGAACCTTTTTTTTGTTTTGCACACGACGGTGGAGGCCTAAAGCAAAAAGGTTTTATAAAATCCAGCTGAAGGCCTAGGACTGGGGCGACGGCATGTGTGCCCAACAGAGAGGGCTCTGCGTGTCTGTGGCACTCGTGCCATAGGTTCGCCACCACGGGGTTACGGCATTGTGCTTAGCTAAATGTCCCTGGAGATTCTCAGTCATCCAGATCATAGTTATCCCAAAGATGCTTTTTTTTCCCATGGGGCAACTGGACTTTCTTATTTTTTTCTTTGAAGGCGTTTCGCTTCTCACCCAAGAAGCTTCTTCAGCTCTAACTGGCATTGTGCTTTAAACAAAAGAGCTCCACAAATATCAGCTATGAAGCTCAAACATCTCTTTCCTTTCCCTTTCACTATTTCACACGTTGAAAAAAAAAAAACCTGCATGTCATTCCAAACCAGCTATTTGGGGAAATCAGATACCGTCTTCGGGGGCTTAATGATGAATCTTTTAGTCTGAAAAATGCCTGAAGGTTCTGCATTTCTTTGTACAGCGAGTCGTGATGTAGTGGACTGTAGTCTGGATTTCCCAGGAGGGAGGGGGGCTGCATTCCAGAGGACCAAGAGACAGCAAAGTTTAGATTGTTTAATTGGGAGGAAGAGAATTAAGACGGCTCCTCCCTAGAAGCATTCAGAGTCTAATGTTGAAAGTAATTTCTTGAACCGGGCAAGATCTCTGTTTCTAGGTGAGGAACAATAAAGAAAATTTCATACGTTCGATTTCACAGCTACTAAGATTGTTGGCCATGCAGGTACAAAGACAGCCAGAGCCTGGGAAATGGGACCCTCGTCAGTCTACAGGAGTGGTGATTTACCACCAGCTTCTCAGATACTTAGGAACCAAAGGTTTGGCAGAACAAGAAAATAACAGCCAATCGTGGGCCATCAACACACCAATCAACCAATAGGAAGGCACCACATAAATATGACTCCTAGAATAGCCCAAAGCACATATTTCAGTATGAGTCTGAAAGGTCAGAAGAGTAAACCTCTGATCCCAGTGACTGACTCAGATTGGATCTTTCTTCCCTCCCTCTCCCTCCTATCTTCTTCCTTCCCTCTTTCCTTCCCCTTCCTTCCTTCTTTTCCCCTCTTTTCCTGTCCCTGTCTTTTCCACACCTCCCTCCCCCTTTCTTTCCTCCCTCCTTCGCACCTCCTTCCTTCCCTCCTTCCTTCCT
>NW_015413288.1:0-1801 GCF_001527695.2 Protobothrops mucrosquamatus | reverse complement strand
CCATCGGCCCCTGCACACAGAGGCCAGCGAGCGCATGGGTGCTGGGATGCATCCGGCCACGTGGGACCTCGGCGAGTTAGCGGGTGGCTGGTTGAAGAGGGACGGTTGCCATCTCCGGGGAATGGCGCGAGTGCGCACAGAGAGGGCTCTGAGTGCCGCCTCTGGCACGCGTGCCATAGGTTCGCCACCACTGTACTAAGAGATGCAAGAGACCTTGTTAAACCTAACAGGCTATAATGCTTGGTCCCAAAAATCGGAAGGCAGCACACACACAAACCCCTGTAATTTGAGCTCCACTGACTTTTTCCTTGACATCACAGTGTCGCACATTTAAGAGGATCCCGGATGGCAGGTAAATCTACTTCTATTAGTACTGCTGTAAGTACCTAAATGCTAAGGATGTGCTGTGCTTCATATCCAAAAGTGAAAACCTTACCCACCATCTGTATTAGCGTGTTGGCCCTTCCTTAATTCAAATGTGTATTCTCTTGGGTTCACACAACTACCACGAGCCACACTTACTCCAAAATGCTTTTCATTTTATCTTTCAATTTATCATTAAAGTCAAAGAAACCAGAGGTGAAGTACGGAGGCAGGAAAAAAACAGAAAGGAATAAGCAATTCTATACTGATGATTTGCCTGTCTGTTTTCAAACTTGAAACCTGGGGATTGGATGATGATTGGATTGATGCCATGTTCTTCAGTAGAGACATCATCTCACAAATCATCTGGCAACTTTCTAACCTGGGGTCATTTAAAATAGCTCTCAAATTATACAAGGCACAGACTTGTTGGTTCATAACCTGTGGGAAATGCGATATTCGGATATCGAATGAATAAAATCTGAATTCAGCCCTAAGCATCTTTTTGTTTACAAGAAAGCTAGCATATATTTTAAGAGGTGGTGAAATTAAAATTCAGTGGAAGAAAGTGATGTATTTACATTTGACTTTCTGGTGCAAACCTCACTTTCTTGGTCTTCACTAAAATCAATCATCAGCCCAGAGGGTAGTCTACATTAAGCAAGCTTCCCACATTAAGTGTTTAGTAATCATTTCAAGCTCTGCTAAGGAAGGATTTGATCAAGGCATGGGAACTTTTAGCCCCAAGTAAGACAAGCAAAAAGATCTGCAAAAGAAAACACACAAATCTGCAGTGTGTCACTGATTATTAAATAATCAGAAGTGTTATTCACACTGGTTTGAAAATTTACAGCTTTCAAGCTATTTGTCAACCTAACATCTAAACAGATTTCTGTAGAACCTGGTTATCTATCTCTGGTAGTTTCTGCCTGTCTGGTTTGACAGAGTCAGCATGCTCTAAATCCTATTGAGCCCTTGGTGGGACCCAGGAAGTAATCCTTCTGTGTCATAGTACCTGTCCTTAGAATCCACCTGAGATTCTTAGGCCCGCCCCACTTCTGGCCCTGTTTAAATGAGGACTTAAAATGTGGCTCCATTCCACTCCTGGATTACCATGTGTATTAAGCCCTTTATGGGATGCTTTGATTGTTTCATTAAATGTTGATTATCTTCAGGCTCTCTTTTGGACAACACATTATGTATTTGTATTGTGTTTATTCTTGCATTTTGAAAGGACTACTGGACTACTGTAATGCTCTCTACATGGGGCTTCCCTTGAGGAGCACCCGGAGGCTCCAGCTAGTCCAAAATGCGGCCGCGCGGGCGGTGTTGGGAGGGACTCGTCGCTCCCACGTAACACCGCTGCTGCGCGAGCTGCATTGGCTGCCGGTGGCCTTCCGGGTGCGCTTCAAGGTGCTGACTATCATCTTTAAGGCGC
>NW_015413287.1:0-1801 GCF_001527695.2 Protobothrops mucrosquamatus | reverse complement strand
ATCTTGTATAAGAGTACCCTCCTGATTATATCTGCCTTGAAACTAGTTCTGATTTAGTGGGATTAATATTAGCACTGACATTTTAGTTTTTTCTGCTACCACCCCCTTTCTGCTCAATATGAAACATTTTGCAATCTTGGAGACAAAATGTCAGAACCATCACAGATTGAAAACAACAATGTGCAAGATGGTCATATTGCCAATCTACATTGGTTGATGGCAAAGCAAAGGAATACCAAAAAGACCTCTACATGTGATTTATTGATTGCATAAAGGCCTTTGACTGTGTTGACCATGACAGGCTCTGGAACTGCCCCAAAGAACTGGGAATGTCACCACACCACATCCCAATTCTTTCAATTATTGTACTCTCATCAGGCAGCCACTGTAAGAACAGAATGCAGAGACACAAAATGGTGCAGAACTGGAAAAGGCGTTTGGCAAGGTTGTATCCTGTCACCTAAACTATTCACCATGTACACAGAAATGGATATGAGAAATGCGCACTTGGTGGAATCTACCATTGGCATTAAAAGCAGTGGTAGGAATATCAACAAGAGCTTTAATTGGTTTGTGTGCTACACTAATGGTGTGTAGTTGTAAAGTTTGTTGGTTGTTTCTGAGATGTTTGTGTTTGTGTTCGTTGTGCTATAGTGGATTGAAGTGTCTGGCATTTTTGATGAGTTGTGGGGTATCCTTTTCATTGGAAGATGTTATATAGATGATCTGTTTCCTTTTTCTGGTGCTCTGGATGCTGCAATACACTTGTTCTCATCTGAATAATGTTCTTACACAATTCTACTTGTGGGAGATTGCATTGTTACTTTGATAATGGAGCACTTAGTATGGATTGTTTTTCAATAGATTTACATTTCTAATTTGCCATTGTTTCCTCTGCTGATGGAGATATCCAGGAAGGATATCGTGTTGTTGGTTTTTTTTTCTTGTCTTCTAAATTTTATTCCTTTGACAAAATTGTTCATGGTTTCATGTGTCTTCTCTAGTTATGATACTATCATCTACAAACTAGATCCATACTTTGCATTTCTCTGTGGAATAGCATAATTTCTAGATGCTTTATTCTTTATGATATAAATAATAAAATTAATTATTTTAGCAGAGCACTCTGTCACTTTAGAAGTTATACTTTACAAGGTTTGAAGTGCCTCCCATTAAAATAAAGTTTACCAAAAGCGACTGTTCCCTTTTGCGGGTGCTTGATGCTGGAAATTGGAAATAACCCCCCCCCTTTTCCAGCAGAAAAATTATAAATCACAGATATGTGACCATACGGTACTGCAAATGGCCATACATGTGGTCTGGCTGCTGAGTGCAGTCAGGTGATTGCCAGGAGGAATGGATGTCAGAACTTCAAATCTGGGTTATAAGGAGCTTTTTTGGAGTCCATTGTAACTTTGATCACTGTTATTTTCAATGTATCAGATATATATGAAAACCTTGTGCTTGTACTTCTTATAGAGAAGAAATATGTAAATAATAGTACATATTTCCCAGAATAAAGACCCAGTGGAATAATATGTGTACATGGAGGAGATGACCAAACTGAGTCTGAGGGCGGAGTCAAATGTGTCATCAGTTTTCTCAATATAAAATTTTATTGTTTTCATCATAAAAAAAAAGAAATACATCACAGATATTACACAATGTTATATCCCATCCCCCCACCCCCCGGACTTCCCAAACCAAACCTAGGCTAATATTCAAATACAAGTAAACAAATATTAATATCTCTAACTCCAAACTCTAAACTTAAACAATCCATCTCCTCCGTATTAATAAA
>NW_015413286.1:0-1801 GCF_001527695.2 Protobothrops mucrosquamatus | reverse complement strand
GGAATAGACAAATGTTTTTCATTAGCTACTCTGATCAATAATCTTATTTAGATAGCAGATTATAAATATTGGAAAGCAAGAATAGGCAGTTAGCAGTAGTTCATATCTCAAACTTGTAATTACCCATGTTTCAATAGGCATTCCATCATGTGCTATTGAACCTGGGCTGGTTAATAGCTTCCCAAGATAATGTGTTGTTTTAAAAAGACCATAGATGTATTATCTATAAATCTGTCCATTTCTATAGCACAGTGGTTCTCAACCTTTTTAATGCCGCGACCCCAACCGGTTGTAAGTCGAGGACTAAACCTGTCGTAAGTCGAGGACTACCCAACCGGTCGTAAGTCGAGGACTTTCCCTGCCTGGGAGCGCCGCGCATGCGTGGTTCTGCCCCCTGCGCCGGCCGAGGCGTAGCTGGCAAGCGGCAGAGACGGAGCAGGCTGACCACCAGCTGGCCCAGCCCAAGGGAGGTAAGGCACCCGCCGGAAAAGGGGGAAAAATGGCGAACAAAAAAAATGGCGGACAAAAAAAATGGCGGACAGCCTTGCTTGGCGACCCCCATGAAATGGTCGATCGACCCCAAATGGGGTCCCGACCCACAGGTTGAGAACCACTGCTATAGTAGTTGAGATACAGGAACAAGATAGGGATGCTACTGTTACAGCACCCTCATATCTGAACAGTGGCATCCTTGCCTGAGCTGTTGGTCTTACTTTGGGGTAATGATTGATATACCAAAGCTGTTTATCCTGTGTGATTTCAATATTTCATCCCTGGGTTAGTTCTGAGGAGGCTTAGGATTTCATGGCTTCCATGGGAACAGTGAACAGACCTAGGTCATCATGTGCCTGTTATGTGTGTGTGTGATGGGGGGCATCCTGTCACAACTGATTTCTGAGTATTTAATCTGTCAGAGGAGAAAAAATGTGAATAGCTCAGTTTTGGTTCCTTTGATTTTTAAAGAGATACTTAGAGAGAAGAGAAGAGATACTTAGAGACAAATAATGAGTCTAGTTAAATAGAGGCATAAGCCCAAATTTCAGCCTGTAATTCAAAGAGTCGAAGCAGAGTTACTTCTATATCCTTATTGTTCCATAAAGAGCTATCTGCCAACCCTTTTTAAAATGACTCAGTTTCTTTTAGGGAAGTGCAAGTAGAAAGACATTAATGGATTACTGTGAGATTTTGCAGGTAAAATCATTGCATTTGTTTGGAGTTGATTGGACAGAATCTAAAGTCTTGAGGGTGACATCTTGTAATATTATTTGGAAAGAGTTTTAACCTATTGATCTTTAGGAAATGTATAGAGTGCTTGGTGAGCTGAGCTTTTTGAGTGGTAATCTAAGACCGCTTCACCTCCTGGAGAAAGAGTACATATATCGCCTGGGGGCATCTTAGAGCCTAGGTCAGGTGTAGGCAACCTTGGCTCTTTTATGACTCGTGGACTTCAACTTCCAGAATTCCTGAGCCAGCATGGCTCGCTCAGGAATTCTGGGAGTTGAAGTCCACGAGTCATAAAAGAGCCAAGGTTGCCTACCCCTGGCCTAGGTATAGACAATTGTGAATGCTTTTCTATTGAGGGGAGGCACTGATACATCTCTTTAATAGTCGGAGTTTAGGTCCAGCTCGTATTTATACTGCTAAAACTCTTGTATCCATTTAATACTTTGTAACATTCAGTTAGTTGAAACACTGCATCAGAGGGCAAAATCTTTTCAACAAATGTATCACAAATGAGCTAACTTACAGAATGCTCAGGCCCTGTACTCCAGAGGGGATGAAATTTGGGGAATTTTGGGCT
>NW_015413285.1:0-1801 GCF_001527695.2 Protobothrops mucrosquamatus | reverse complement strand
TCTCGCCTACATCGTCCATATAGGACGACTCGGGAACTCAACTCCTACCCCGGGCAGCTCACCTATCCCCTTATGCCCAGGGGAAAGGTATCAAGCCGTTTGACAGCTGATGCTGGCTGTCAAACCGGCTTTTACGCAAAACAGGCGGGAGGCAGCAAACAGCTGCGACCGACGAAATCGCCTGCCACCGGAAGTCCTGTAACTGGCATTCTTCAGGCAAGCATTCTCTGGTAGGCATTTGAATTCCTATCTGCTGTTATCTGCTTCAGCTTTTCGGTAGTGTCTGTCTGTCTGAAACCTTGAAATGGGGAACACCAAGTATGGTCTCTCCTGCAGCCCAAACCAAAAGGATCCTAGAGGTTAATGACTAGAGTGGAGAGGTCATGTCCACAGGAACTTAACATGGCCAATCAGAGCTGGGCAACACCACTCCTTAATTATATTATATCCACCATAATAGTGTTCATTAGTAAGATTAGTATTAGCAGAATCTGATGAAAAACCCAACCAGGGCAACTAAAGACAAATTTAAGTTTTATTTCGAGTAGGCAATAAATGAGAGAAAGGCAACATCATGAGGATATTTCATGGGATATCTTCATGCTTCCATTAAAGGCACCTGAGCATAAAAGCAACATCATGAAAACATGGCAGAAAATGGCTTTCCAGATAAAAGACATACCATTGGGGTTGTGAAGCTTCAAACAGCTATGAATGTTGTAGTAAGGTGGAACAACTCCCCCCCCCCCCCAAGGTTAGGCTTCACTCTATTTAGATTGTATTTTCTCCTATTTTGTAAGATATTAAGAAAACGTGAACTGAAGTAGCATTGACTTTTCTGAAGTAGAAAGAAAATATGCATTAGGAAAAAAGTGATTGTTCTGTACTGTTTTAAAATGGTTAAACATTGCATTTGGGAACAATTTGAAACAACAGCAGTTCTTGAACTCATCAGTACTTTGGAGATTTGGGATCTTGCATTGCTTCTGAAAAAAGGAACATCCCCTCCCCCTCCCTCCAAATAGCGGATTTTGGAGTTCTGAAGACATAGCATACAAACGCTTCAGTGTTTGATTCCCAAGTGGAATTTGGAGACTGTTATTTAAATTAATGGTTTTGATCTTGTTATGTAAAATACCACTTGAATTTTGGTATGGTGAATAATTTTCTTCTAGTTTCCCAGTAGTTTCCAAAATCAGGAAATTGTATAGCTACCAAACACAGCTAAGCCTTTCATATCCGTGGGCTTCTGAAGTCCAATTTAAACAGCAATGGAAAATCACATTGCCCATATGGTTGCATTGATTGTGTGGAATTAGTTATATGCAAAGAAGAATATATGAGAAAAAAACAATAGTTAGAACCAGCATAGAACAGAATCAGCGTTTCTGACATTCTGATGGCCTTTTTAAAAAAATCCTTAAATTTCATTTGGTCTAATAATCATATCAATTATTTTAATGTCATTGTCCTAAACTTTAACTTTAAATTCAGTATTAATTAACCATTTTGAATGGTATGTTCTTTCCTCTTAGCTGATTAATTTCTTCCAAAGACAGGAAGTGAAAAACAATTTTGTGTTTATTAGTGTTAAAATAATTCCAAGTTCAATTGCTGGCAAAATGAGCAGGCAAGCACTCTTGATTGCTCTCCACATAAGCACAGCTGGAACACCTAACAAATTAACACACACACACACCCATTACTATTAGCCAAATGCAATTAAAAATGAGTACTTTTGTGAAAAAATGTGCAAAAGTCATTTAGGAAAATAATTTTGGATTTCTATACAATTTTGTTT
>NW_015413284.1:0-1801 GCF_001527695.2 Protobothrops mucrosquamatus | reverse complement strand
GAGGGAGGGAGGGAGGGAGGAAGGAAGGAAGGAAGGAAGGAAGGAAGGAAGGACCAAAGGGCAGTGAAAAGTGTTAGTGTGCCAAAGCGCTTTTGGAATATGTTGGAAGTAGAATCTAGGATCGATTATTATTATTTTTTAATTTTCCAAAATCTATTTATTCCATTCCTTCCCTCCCCTTATCTCCCAATGAGAGCATGACAGGTCAGAATGTCCTTCTTTACAATAATCATTTCTTTTTCTAGGAAACTACAACTTGGGGGGCTCCCCATCTTTTGTTATCACACAGATAAAGGAGTTTCTTAACATTGGGAGACCTTCCCCAAACCCTCCTGGTGATCATTTGGGTAAGGCGACGAGGATCCAGCTTCATTTCACCTTCTTTTTGCATTTCACTGTCACAGCCAGTTGGGGGCAGAGATTGTTTTATTTCAATTTCCACGAATTGCTTTGCTTATTCATCAATATACTACTAAAACTCTTGTGTGCTTTTTGTCTGGAACCTTTAATTGGGCAAAACAGTGCATCAGTCAGCAAAGTTTTTCGATGTGTCATTATCCTCCTCACTGATGGTGAGCGGTTCAAGAGGAAAACGCAAATTCTTGAGTTCCTTCGGGCGCTCTTGTTTTGTTGTTCGAGAAAGAATCTTTTAGAGCGGTGGTCCCCACCTTTCCGGCTCGACGGACCGCCGGCGGCGACATGGGGTGGGGGGGGAGAGACAGGATGGTACAGTCCAAATGGAACTTCGCACATGAGCGTGCGTGTCTGCTGCTTGTGCAAATGGAGTTTTTCCCGCTTGCCTGCTTGCCCGCCATTTGTGCCACCCGGTTCCCAATGGGCCACAGCCCGGCCCAGTGTTCTGACCCAACTCCCTGAACACAAGAGACGCACCAATAAATCGCCAACGTTCCTTTTATTCAGGAACTCCAGCAGTTTCACACAGCCGCTTGTTAAAGTCTTTAGTTCAGGGGTGTCAAACTCAATTTCATTGAGGGCCGCATCAGCATTGCGGTTGCCCTCAGGGGGGGTGTGTGGCCAGGGTGGGTGCCGCCTACTGGGTGGGCGTGGATGGAGTGGGTGTGGCCTACTGGGCGGGTGTGGCCAGATCTACATCGTTCGCGTCAAGGGTGCCTGTGGGGGCCTGGCCAGGAGTGGGATAGATCTGAGGGTCTCTGGCAGAAGGGGGTGGGAGCGGGGCAAGTGCTAAGGCATGGTCCACTGGAGGAGCCTCACTGTTCCTCTCAGGCCATACAAGTGGGGGGGCTTATGGAGCTAAGACTGAATGTGTTTCAGCATAGATGGCCACCACAAAATTGTACATGGGTTCCCGGCTGGCCTGGGCCAGGGCCAAGGCAGCGGGGGCCGTTCCCTCACTGTTTCTAGGATGGCTTCGCGGGCCACATGAAACCACTTCGCGGGCTGCATCCGGCCCCCGGGCCTTGTGTTTGACATGTCTGCTTTAGTTGTCTCCAAACAATGGAGTTCGCTCCCTTTTCCCCTGCAGGGGTCTCCCAAAACCCAGAGTTAATTTCTGTCTCTCACCACACTTGCAGTCCTTCAGGCAAGCTGGCTCTTTTCCAACACCCACACGCTCAGAAGGCACTCCCGACTCCCAGCGCCACAGGATCCGAGGGAAACTCCGGCAAATTTACAAACCAGAGTCAGGAGTTCCAGATAGAAGTGGCTGACTGTCAGGGAGACGAAGAGTTATCTGTCACACCTATTCGTCTCTGCCCCTGCCTTTTATCCACAGCTGAGGGGGGGGCTCTGTTAGCAGTGGTAGCTCTTCCACCCCGAAGAC
>NW_015413283.1:0-1801 GCF_001527695.2 Protobothrops mucrosquamatus | reverse complement strand
AATAAATCCTTTAGATATCCTGTAAAACTGATGTTTAGGCAATTTGTTGTTTCTGTTCTATGGGGAAATAGTTAAAATCATTTTAATCTTTGGACAGGTTATATTAGATTCCCTCCTTCATTCTGATAACCTTTGACATCTCTTGTGATTGGTGATAGGGTCAAGGCACTGGGCTAACTTGTTTTTTTACATCAGATTGATCTCATATAAAATCAACCACATTTTAAAAAAATTGGCACTGTGGGTGTAGCATTTCTGAGTTTAGAATTAAGTAGAAAATCTCCCTCTCATCGCTCTAATTTTGCTACGGTAGTGAAATGTTTTGCTGTGTTCTGAGTGTCTGGGGCAAATCTAGATAGCATACTAAAAAGTAGAGACATCATCTTGCCAACAAAAGTACGTATAGTCAAGGCCATGGTTTTCCCAGTTGCAATGTATGGCTGTGAAAGTTGGACTATAAGAAAGGCTGAGTGCCAAAGAATTGAGGTCTTTGAACTATGGTGCTGGAGAAGACTCCTGCGAGTCCCCTGGACTGCAAGGCGATCAAACCGGTCAGTCCTACAGGAGATCAACCCTGACTGCTCCTTAGAAGGCCAGATCCTGAAGTTGAAACTCAAGTACTTTGGCCACCTAATGAGAAGGAAGGACTCACTGGAGAAGGGCCTGATGCTGGGAAAGATTGAGGGCAATAGAAGAAGGGGACGACAGAGAATGAGGTGGCTGGATGGAGTCACTGAAGCAGTAGGCGTGAGCTTAAATAGACTCCAGAAGATGGAAGAGGACAGGAAGGCCTGGAGGAACATTGTCAATGGGGTCGCGATGGGTCGGACACGACTTCGCAACTAACAACAACAAAGTATCTGGGTAGCTTGTCATTCTTAGGAAGAGAATTGTCTCTTTAGCTTCTCCTTTCCTAATCCAATGTTCAGCATTCTCTCTTTTAGTGAGGATGGGCCCCTTTCTGGTTTGGCAGAGGAAACATATAAATGATCTAATTTTTTAACAGTAGATCCTAAAGAAATATACGTAGCTGAATGTTAAACAAAGCAAGACTTTCATTAAAGCAGAGAATATATAAAGGTGAAGTAAGGGTGATGTAAACTTATCTAAGGTCAAGGTGACATTAGACAAGGTGTTTTAAGTTAAGGCAGTACTAGGAACTATGTGGCTGACTATGTGGTGACTCAGCTATCAGGAAAAGGAGGTGATTTGATAGGTGATAAAGAAAATTCTATTTATGATTCTGTAACTCTTAACAAAACATTGGATGCTAGATGAAGTTATTGATGTAAACCTTAAATATCTTAGATATATACTGCAATAAGAAGGCAGTAGTCATTGGAGAAGATCCTGATGTTTGGAAAATTGAAGTCAGTTAGAAAAGAAGCCAACATGAAACAAGATTGCAGAATACCATCACTAGTGACACAGGTATAAGTGTAGAGAAATTTGGAAAAAGTTATTGATAGAACAACCTTGTGAAATAATGTTTCTTGGTTCACAAAGCAGCCAGAAGCAGCAGAATTATAGTAAATAGACAACAAGAGAAATAAGCTTTTAATTCAAGCACTCTGGTCATTGCTCCAGAAAGTGATGTAATACTTATAGAAATATGGGACACCGGAGAGGAAGAATCAGCAAAGGTTCTAATTAAATTATGCTAACAAATGTAGAGAACGACTTAGCAGATACGTCAGTCCACATAGCATTACCAAAGAATGGAGATTTTAAATATGCAAAATAATAGGAATATTTTTAATATCGTGTGCTGGCAAAATAATGGTTAAGATTACTGAATGCA
>NW_015413282.1:0-1801 GCF_001527695.2 Protobothrops mucrosquamatus | reverse complement strand
GAGAGAGGGAGAGAGAGGGAGAGAGAGGGTGAGAGGGAGAGGGAGAGGGTGAGAGGGAGAGGTGAGAGGGAGAAATGGAAATAGAGGATCCAACGAAAAACAGCTGAAGCCCTGGACTGAATACAGGTAGTCCTTGACTTACAACAGTCCATTTAGTGGCCGTTAGAAGTTACATGACTTAGGACCGTTTTTCACACTTGGGACGGCAGCAGCGTCCTGGGGTGTGTGTCATGTGATCACTCTTTGCAACCTTCTGACAGGCAAAATCAATGGGGGATCCAGATGCACATTAACAACCGTGTTCCCTTAACAACTGCAGTGATTCCCTAAACAACGGTGGCGAGAAAGGTTGACAAATGGGGCAAAACTCACTGAAGGACTAACTGTCTCGCTTAGCAACAGAAAGTTTGGGCCCAAATTGTAGCCGAGGATGGTCGGCATTTTGCTTGCAGCTTTCTATAGCAGAAACTCGGATCCCAACCCTTTTCCATATCCCGGCTAGCAGCTTCTATGGCTGATTACAAAATGTCCTGTGGGCCTTGTAAAAGTCAGGGGAAGGGGTAAGTAACTGTAGACCAGGTCAATTACCCAAATCCCAAAGGAGACCAACAAACTAAAGCAGCTGACTAATTCAATCAGACTAGAGCTGGAAGGGACCTTGGAGGTCTTCTAGTCCAGCCCCCTACTCAAGCAGGAGACCCTATACCATTTCAGACAGGCGGCTGTCCAGTCTCTTCTTAAAAACCTCCAGTGATGAAGCACCTACAACTTCTGGAGGCCAGCTGTTCCACTGCTTAATTGCCCTCACTGTCGGGAAGTTTCTCCTTAATTCCAGGTTGCTTCTCTCCTTGATTAGTTTCCACCCGTTGTTTCTTGTCCTGCCTTCTGGTGCTTTGGCAAATAAGTTGACCCTTTCCTCTTTTGTGGCAGCCCCTCAAAAGAAGAAAATATTGGTAGCTCAGGTTTGAACCGTGGGGTCCCTGAGAACAAAACCCACTCCCTTCTAGCACTGACGCTGTTACTTAGTTGGGTAATGAAACGTCGGCAAAAAACCCCACCAAGCTCAGAGAGCACCAAGAATTCTTCACTGCTACTTTTCCTCTAACAAAGGCAGCAAAACCCCTCGCAGTAGATGGACTCTAGGCAATAATAGGGGCTTTGCACAGTTCCATATTGCCATCCTTTCCCACCAGACCCCTGAGCTTGGAGTTCTTGAAAACCATGATTTACAAACACTCCCCCCCCTACACACACACACACAGACACACTCCTGGAAAACGACTGTTATCATTAGTCTAAGCAGCAGAGTGAATAGACCTTGTTTCCAAACTAATAGTGAGATGGTTATTATTTTTTTTCCCCTTTCCTTTTTTTCTATCCCCTGGTTTCTGGAGACCGATTCTGAAAGCGCGAATAACATTGCTCCTGTCACACAGAGATGCCAAGTAAAAAAATGCCTCTGCTGTGGCTTGATTTGCTTAAAATGGTCCTATAGACAGAAGCTCATCCCGAAGAAGAAGGAGAAGAAAGACGCTACACTGCAAAATCAAATATGACCAAATGTTAGATACGGGGATTAATGCTTAAGTTCCCAGGCGGGGTGTGTGTGTGTGTGTGTCTTATTTATGGGTGAGCCTAAACAATGGTCCTTTAAAAAGTAAAATAAAAAAATAAAAGGGTTTACTGAACTGCCTCCAGCCAGCATGAGGTCGATGGCAACAAGTAACAGCGAAAACTGGCTTCCAGCATCCCCACACTGGCCTTCACAGACTTATACTGCATCGAGGCATTTGGGGGTTGG
>NW_015413281.1:0-1801 GCF_001527695.2 Protobothrops mucrosquamatus | reverse complement strand
GCAGATGTATTAACCCTGTCTGGTTGAAAAGAACTAAAAAGTTTGAAATGGCTATTCCAGTTCTCCCTTAATTCATTGTTAGCAATCCAAATTTATATATATATATATCCTTTCTCCCATATTTGAGCCGACAGGGTGCACCAAACTCAAGATATATATATATGTATGTATGTATGTATGTATGTATGTATGTATGTATATATTGTTACTAAGAATTCTAAAAATAAAAAGGTGATTCCTGGGTAAGCTCATATTTAGCAACCACAAATTGTAAGACCACCAGGAAATCCTTTAAAAACTATAAAAAGTTTGAATAAAATTTAAAACACCATGCTTTCGCCGGCACACCGCCGGCATCATCAGGGTAACATGCAGTCGATGGGATGGCTATTTATGGGAGTGGTGCCTTTTGCACCACTTTTATTATTATTTAAAAAAAAAACTTTTTATAGTTTTTAAAGAACTTCCTAGTGGTCTTACAATTTGTGGTTGCTAAATATATATATATATATATGTACATGTATGTATGTAGGTCTTTGGATATTCGGGTTTTCTCTCGCGTCAAATTGGAAGTGTCTTGGCGACGTTTCCCAAAGACCTACATACAAACACCCGCGAAAACCTCAGAAAACATATATATATATATACACACACACACACACACACATAAAATCTATATCATCTCTGTCTCTATTTCTATCTCTGCATCATCTACATCTACTGTATATCCATCCCCATCTCTCTCTCTCTCTCTCAACTCTTGTGTCTCCGGTGCCCCGAGTTGTGAGAAGAGGCTAACCCCGCTGTGGCGATGCTTGCGTTTCAGGCGGCGGCTGGCGCAGCGCCAGTGGGCCCTGGAGAGAGCGGCCATCATCTGTCGCTGGACGTGGCTCCAGGCTCAGGTTTTGGACCTGGAATATCGGATCAGGCAGCAGACCGACGTTTACAAGCAGCTCCGGGCCAACAAGGTAGGGGGCAGTTCAATTCACGTCTTCCCGCCGGCCACCTTGCTACGCCCACGGGGAGCCACAGATTGGAACACGGGTCCGCTTAGGGATACTTCTAATCTTACACGGGAGAAAACCCGAATGACCAAAGACTCACATATAAACACCCGTGAAAACCTTAAAAAACATATATATATATATATATATATATATATATTTTTCCAATAATTCTTTACTTTTTTCCCCCCCCCTCTTCCCACCTTTCCCCTCCCCCCAAAGGGCCCAGTCATCCTGGGCAACCTCCAGCCGGACGATGGGCTGAAGCCGGCCGGCCGCCTGGGCGCCTCGCCGGCCGCGCTGATGAACTCCAGGAGGAACCAGGCCCTGCCTCCCTCCTCCCCTCACCTCAAGGCGCCCGGCGGCGTCGGCGGCGTTTCGCCCTGCATCCCTTCTTACCTCCTCCAAAACGCAGACAAACAGGTGAGTCGCCGGGCGGATTCCTCTCCCGCGGCGACCGCTCGGCAAGGGAATTCCTGGGGGGGGAAAAAAATAGGTGGCCTTTGAAGCTCTGGTTTGGATCGAGCGGCTTGAAAAGATGGAGGGAGAGCTTAGATCAGGGGTGTTGAAGAGGGGGGGACTTCCTCTCCCAGAATCCCCCAGCAGGCATGCTTTAAGGAGGAAGACTTCCACTCCCAGAATCCCCCAGCCGGCATGCTTTAAGAGGGGGGGGGACTTCATCTCCTAGAATCCCCCAGCTGGCATGCTTTAAGAGGGGGGGACTTCCACTCCCAGAATCCCCCAGCTGGCATGCTTTAAGAGGGATGGACTTCCACTCCCAGAATCCCCCAGCCGGC
>NW_015413280.1:0-1801 GCF_001527695.2 Protobothrops mucrosquamatus | reverse complement strand
AAGAAAAAGAAGAAAAAATCAGCAAGGAAGAAAAGAAGGAGGTAAGTGAAAGATCCGTGGTCCCAAATAGTCAAAGTCCTAAAAGAACTCAGCCCTGACCCAAAGGTGCTTTTTCAAAAGGCAACTGGACTTCCTTTGTTTTTCCTTGAAGACGTTTCAATCAATCAATCAATCAATCAATCAATCAATCAATCAATCAATCAATCAATCAATCAATCAGAACAGAGTTGGAAGGGGATGTCTAGTCTCTTCTTAAAGACCTCTTCCTTCCTTCCTTCCTTCTTTCCTTCCTTCCTTCCTTCCCTTCCTTCCTTCCTTCCTTCCTTCCTCCCTCCCCCCTCCCTCCCTCCCTCCCTCCTTTCTTTCTTTCTTTCTTTCTTAATTTTTGTTTGTGTGTGTATTTCAATATACAATAAACTCTAACAAGAAAAAAAAGAAGACTAAATAGATTCTTTTCTCCTACTTCAAATGGCAGATTCCTCTGGCAGACTTAATCGAATCAACCTAACTTCTTTTAACTTCTTCCTAGATCTCCCTCCTACAGTGTTTCTCCTCCAAAGAAGAAGAAGAAAAAGAAGAGTTCAAAGAAAAGGAAAAGAAACAGGTACGCTTTTTTCCCCCACTGGATGTTATTTTTTCCTGGAATAGATCCATTGGGATCTATTTCGTTGAACGTGATTTGTGGTTTCTGATGTTGGAAAGCCAGCAATGAAGGGCAGATGGGGTATTCCAGAGGCAAAAGACAGTTGACTTCTCAAGTTCTTTGCATGCAGATACAAAATACAACAGCTTTCTCCCCCAGAAATCGTGGGCGCTCCATCACTGGAGATTTTTAAAAAGAGACTGGACATTCACCTGTCTGAGACGGTATAGGTTCTCCTGCTTGAGCAGGGGGCTGGACTAGAAGATCTCCAAGGTCCCTTCCAGCTCTATTCTATTCTATCCTAAAATGCAACGACCCTTTTTCCTGTTGGTTATTTTTTATTATTTTATTTTCACATTTATACATGTAGTCCTTGACTTAGGACCACAACAGAAATTCTGGTGCCCATCTTGCTTGTAAGCTGAGGACCATTTGTATCCCTGGCCTGGGGCATGTCTGCTTCTGCTTTCTATTTTTTGAAAATCTTATTTTTAGCAGGGGGGGGGATTTCATCCAGATGTTCCACCCTGACGTGCAGTTCTGTGGTTTTTTGAAATAGCATCTTCTTTACTCTTATTTCAAACTTCCTGGATTTGATTCCCCCCCCCCAGTTTGCAGTGTGTTTAAATGTATTTGTGTGTGTGTGTGTGTTTTGCAGGATATCTTCAAAGAAGAAAAGACACAGGTAAGGAGAGAGATGGCTTTGATCCCTGCCTCAGCAATATAAATCTAGAATCGCAGAATAAACAACATTATCCAATGCTCAGTCAGAGCAACTCTTTGCCAGGATGAATATGTTACAGAGACCCTTACAGCTAAGCCCCCCCTACAAAACTTTCCATATGATAGAACCATTTCTTAATTAACCGAGGATATTGAAATATCCTTTATTTTAAAGGAGAATGTTTGAAATGAGGAGTCCTTGGTGCCCCCTGAGCTGGGTTTTTTCTTGCAGATGTTTCATTACCCAACTAGGGAACATCATCAGTGCTAGAGGGAGTAGGGTTTGAGCAGAGGAGGAGGAGGAGGAGGAGGAGGACTGTGGGATCCTTGGTGCTCTCTGAGCTTGGGGGTTTTCTTGCAGACATTTCATTACCCAACTAGGGAACATCATCAGTGCTAGAAAGGATTGGAGGAGGAGGAGGAGGAGGAGGAGGA
>NW_015413279.1:0-1801 GCF_001527695.2 Protobothrops mucrosquamatus | reverse complement strand
AGTATTACTTTTAATTAGTTTTCTATTGGTTTTAAAGGATACTAATTGGCCTATTGCAATATTTTATTTTAATTGATTTTAAAATGTGGTATGTTTTTTGTATTTGTTTACTTGTTTTTAACGGGCTGTAAGCCGCCCTGAGTCCGCAAGGAGAAGGGCGGGGTAGAAATCTAATAAAATCAAATCAAAATCAAATCAAATACGTGCGACGCGTGAGGGTGGAGTTTTGTCCCTGCTGCCATTTGCTTGGCTGCGCTGCTCTGTGCAGGCTGTGCCCAGGGGCGACTCTCCTCCGGGGGGAGCTGCTGGTGAGGAGGGGGCCGTGGGGGGAGGCGGGGCTGGGGCGACGGCGCGCATGCCCACAGAGAGGGCTCCGAGTGCCACCTCTGGCACGCGTGCCATAGATTCACTACCACTGATCTAATTGAACAAATTGATTTCACCAGTAGTGGCTGACTTAAAATCTACTTGTTGATGTTTAAGATTAGTTTGGCTGAATAATAGTAAGAGTACTTATAAGACTGGAAATGTGAAATCATTTTTTTTGTCCTATTTCAGACTTTCATATGCAATGGATACTGACCTCAGTTCCCAGGACAGGAAGGACTTGGACAAGTTCATAAAATTTTTTGCTTTGAAGGTAATTATTTGTGTATTATGTTTAGACTACAACATAACAAAAGCTAAAGTTTTGTCCAACAATTCAGTGGCAGTAACACAAAAACATATAATCGAATTCTGTAACATTTTTTAAAATTAAGAAATTAGAAGAAATTAACAATTTCAGACACATCTTTTCAGTTTTATGATTTTAGGCCTTAAAAACAGAATACTGAATTTCAGTGCTAAAGTTAAAACAACCCTAAAGAGGCAGCCCTTTTTCCTCAGTTATAAAGTAATAAAAATGTGAATTCTACATTAGGGGCTCTTGTACTTGCTCAGAGTCTGAAGAACTTCTTCAAAATTTCTGTCATTTTTAATTCTGTCATTTTTATTCTTGCTTTATTCTGTTTGAATTAGCCACCCAAAGTCATGCATATGAGATGGGCAGCCTGTAAATTTATTAAATAAACAAAAAGCTTTTTTGAAGTGCACAGCCCTAATTCAGAGAAACTATAGATAAAATGGTTAAAAGATATAGGGAAAGTTGTATGATTTCCTAAAGTGTTCTGCTCAGTATCTGAGCGATTAATAATGCATGCCTATATTTCTGACTTCTGATATTTGACAGTTGAGTAATTTGGCTTTTGTACCCCCTTTAATTTCTTTTCAATATGGTGTTCTCTACTTGACTTTTTGACTATTTGTCTTTTCTCAGTGTAGTAAGCATGCTTTGTCTTTCAGACCGTACAGGTGATTGTGCAGGCCCGACTTGGAGAAAAAATCTGCACTCGCTCATCCTCCTCCCCAACAGGCTCTGACTGGGTAAAAAGTATTTTTGAGATCAATCCCTCTGTTATGTCATTCCTTTTGCCACATTAAATGCACATGATTTCTACTTTTCTTCTCTTGTAAAAGTAGTTGTATAAATATAGAATGTATCTGAGCTATTCACTCCCCCTTTGCAAGTTCTTATTAGATCTTCTGATTGATACAAGATCTCTAGAGAGGGGTAGTGAAAGCAAATGGGATTTGTGTATATCTGTGTGTTTGTATATTTTCTCTTTACAATAGTATGAGGAAATCAACATTTATTAATCTGCAGTGTATGACAGCAAAGGATATTTTGCTTTGTAGTTATGAGATTAATCTATTGTGAACTGTGTTTTATTATACATATTTCTGCAGTATGGTAGACAAT
>NW_015413278.1:0-1801 GCF_001527695.2 Protobothrops mucrosquamatus | reverse complement strand
GCTGATAACTAACAGGTTGGTCCCCAAGTTCATCTAAAGCAAGGGTCCTCAACCTTGGCAACAAAGCTGGCTGAGGAATTCTGGGAGTTGAAGTCCACAAGTCTTAAAGTTGCCAAGATTGAGGACCCCTGATCTAAAGTCTTGGCCCCGCAAACTAAGCTGACTTTGTACATCTTCTCTTTCTCCTTTTACTTTCTGTGTGGTGCCTTTGTGAACCCAGTCCATTAGGTTTAGTTGATGGTGCAATCCACTATTCAAAGCCAGAAAATGGATTAACCCAGTTAAGTCTGTTCTGCAAATTCTGCCAGTATGAAGTACTTAAAGGAGTTAATTTGCTAGGTCCTGCATAATCTTCTTTTAAATAGGTTGCTTAACTGATCTTTCTGGATCTCCAGAGCAACTTCAGTTCTGACCATCTGTTCAATTTTCTTTTCCTGCCCTGTGATTTATAGAATTAATAGTAGATACACAGCTGTAGGGTTAGCGAGTGGGTGCCATCCAAATAAAATTAGGGTTCTCTGTTCTCGACATTGTAGAGAAATGAGAGTAGAGTCAAATGTTTTTGGGTTTTTTTTAAAAAAATTTCATCTTTAAAAAAAATGTATCTCAAAACCGGGAGAGCAAGAAGTGTAGAGGCTATAAAATTAAGCTATACTTTTCTTTGGCTTACGGATGTACTTTTTAATTGGTTCAAAAATATCAGTGGAAAAGTACATCATCATCATCATCATCATCATAATAATAATAATAATAATAATAATAATAATAATAATAATAATACAATAATAACAACAAAATAACAACAACAACCAGGTATCTTGTTACAAAAAACTGCGCTACTCGGAACATCTTACATTTTAAGGAGATACCTGGTTGACACCTAGGATGCTGGTAGCAACCCGTGTCAACCATCAGCGCCAGCCAATTTGAATGTTCAGTTGACTGAGGTTCATGTTTAATGAATAAAAGATAATAATAATAATAATAACAATAATAGTAGTAGTTGTAGCAGTAGTAGTAATAGTAATAATAGTAATAGTAATAGAGTTGGAAGGGACCTTGGAGGTCTTCTAGTCCAACCCCCTGCTCAGGTATGAAACCCTATACCATTTCAGACAAATGACTGTCCAATTTCTTCTTAAAAACTTCCAGTGTTGGAGCATTCACCGCTTCTGGAGGTAGGTTGTTCCACTGATTAATTGTTCTAACTGGCTAACTGGTTCCATGCTGGCTCAGGAATTCTGGGAGTTTAAGTCCACAAGTCATAAAAGAGCCAAGGTTGCCTACCCCTGGTCTAAGCATTAGATTTAGATTTATTATATTTAGATTTATATATAGATTAGGTTTATATTTAGATTATTAGATCCATTTCCCCCCCCTCTGAATACCAAGCGATACCCCAAACTTTGCTTCCCTTTCTTATCGAAGGAAAGAACGTCCATCTGTTCATCTTTTTCAAGATAGCTCGAAGCAGAAATAACATCAGCTCAGGTACCCTCATATTTTTTTTCTCCTTTTAAGCTCACAGCAAAAAAGGATGAGATACAGGTAATCCTCAACTTATAACCAAACTGAGCCAAAATTTCTATTGCTAAGAGAGACCGGCATTAAGTGCCCCATTTCACGACCTTTCTTAAAAATAATAATAATAAAGTTGGAAGGGACCTTGGAGGTCATCTAGTCCAACCCCCTGCTCAGGCAGGAAACCCTATTCCATTTCAGACAAATGGTTGTCCAGTCTCTTCTTAAAAACTTCCAGTGTTGGAGCATTCACAGCTTCTGGATTCATAGTCGTTTAATG
>NW_015413277.1:0-1801 GCF_001527695.2 Protobothrops mucrosquamatus | reverse complement strand
GGGAGATTCAATGCCTTACAAGGGTGTAAGGAAGATTACAACCTGTTCAAACGTGCCTCCCCCCTCCAGCATCTGGAACATCTGTGGCTGCTGTTATATAATTTCCTCCTGCTGAACACATTTTTTGGACTTTTTCACAGCCCGGGTTACGTGGGAAAAGGACGCTTTTTGCAAAACCAGACACACACACACACACACACAAATAAAAACGAGCCAGGCTCTCTGCAATAATGGAAGAGGTTTCATTCCAGTATTTGAGAGGCTGCCACAAAAGAAGAAGGGGGTCAACTTATTCTCCAAAGCACCCGAGGGCAGGACAAGAAAAAAATGGTTGGAAACTGATCAAGGAGAGAAGCAACCTGGAATTAAGGAGAAACCTCCCGACAGTGAGGACAATTAACCAGTGGAACGGCTTGCCACCAGAAGTCGTGGGTACTCCATTACTGGAGAATTTAAGAAGAGACTAGAGGATAGTTACTTGTCTGAGATGGTATAAGTTTTCCTGCTCGAGCAGGGGGCTGGACTAGAAGACCTCCAAGGTCCCTTCCAGCTTCTATTCTATTCTATTCTATTCTATTCCATATTTTCTATTCTATTCTATTCTATTCTATTCTATTCTATTCTGTTCTATTCTATTCTATTCTATTCTATTCTTTTATTCCATTCCATATTTTTTATTCTATTCTATTCTATTCTATTCTATTCTATTCTATTCTATTCTTCTATTATTCTGTATTCCATATTCTATTCTATTATTCTGCATTCCATATTCTATTCTATTCTATTCTATTCTATTCTATTCCATATTTTCTATTCTATTCTATTCTATTCTATTCTATTCTGTTCTATTCCATATTTTCTATTCTATTCTATTCTTTTATTCCATTCCATATTTTTTATTCTATTCTATTCTATTCCATATTTTCTATTCTATTCTATTCTATTCTATTCTATTCTATTCTATTCTATTCTATTCTATTAATATATTCTATTCTATTCTATTATTCCATTCCATATTTTCTATTCTATTCTATTCTATTCTATTCTATTCTATTCTATTCTATTCTATTCTATTCTATTCTATTCTGTTATTCTGTATGCCGTATTCTATTCTGTTATTCTGTATTCCATATTCTATTCTATTCCTATTCTATTCTATATTCTATTCTCAGCACCTTGGAAGCCTTTCAGAAAATCGTGCTGGGCAGGAAAACAAGCCCCCCCCCGCCCCATCTCAAAGAGGGTTTCACACCACAGGCTTCGCAAAGAACTCTCCTTTACGGGGTGCAAAAGTACACTGAACGTTGGAGGGGGGAGGAGAGAAGAGACCCTCGCTCGCAGGGCAGCCCTTCTTAGCCGCAAGAAAGCGCAAACCATTTGCTGTCTGGTTTGCAAAGAGCAAAAAGCATGCCCCCCCCCCCCGAATCATCATCATCATCTCCAAGACAGGGAGGGGGGGAGGCGTCAAGGCTATTGCAAAGCGCCCGGCTTCTCTGCAGTCGCCATGGAGATTTCATTTCCGCCGCCCCCCCCCCCGCGCGCGCTCCGCCCCGCCCTGGAAGGACCTGACCCAGCAGCGCTCCGAGGGGAGAGGAGGGAGGGGGAACGGAACAGCTTTTGTTTAGTTTGGGAAGCTGGCTCTCCGTCGCCGGGGCAACCGGCGCCGGGGAACCAATCGGGAGCCCGCCGCGTCGCCCGGGGCAACCGTTGTTGCTCCATCAACAATGCGGCGCGAAGCCGACGGCTCCCGGGATGAATTGCACATCTGCAGGCTTCGCTCCTCTGCTGGCGCCCCCCCCTC
>NW_015413276.1:0-1801 GCF_001527695.2 Protobothrops mucrosquamatus | reverse complement strand
GAAAAAACAGACGAACCTATGAAAAATAGTGCCATAAAAAGCAGAATAGAAACACAAGTTAAGATAGGCAAGAAAATGGTAAGTGAGCACCTGTCTAGCCTAGATGAGTTCAAATTGCCAGGACCAGATGGATTACACCAAGGTTCTCAAGGAACTGGCAGATGTGATCTCAGAACTATATTTTTCAAAGATCCTGAAGCGCTGGGGAACTACCAGAGGACTGGAAAAGAGCTGATGTAGTTCCCATCTTCAAAAAAGGAAAAAAATGGATCCAGGAAATTACAGACCTATCAGCCTGACCTCAATACCTGGGAAGATTCTGGAAAAGATAATCAAACAACGAATCAGCGAACACTTAGAGGCAAACAAAGTCATTACTAAAAACCAACATGGGTTTGTCAAAAACAGATCATGTCAGACAAATCTTATTGCATTCTTTGACCAGGTGACAAAATTAGTGGATCAGAGGAATGCTGTGGATATAATTTACTTGGACTTCAGTAAGGCATTTGATAAAGTAGATCACAACCTACTATTCGATGAGATAGAAAACTGTGGGTTAGACAGCATCACCACCAGATGGATTCGTAGCTGGCTGACTGGCTGTACTCAGCGTGTGGTCCTCAATGGAACCACATCTACATGGTGGGAAGTGTGCAGTGGGGTGCCCCAGGGCTCTGTTCTGGGCCCAGTGCTCTTCAACATCTTCATCAATGATTTGGACAAGGGGATAGCTGGGGAACTCATCAAATTTGCAGACAACACCAAGCTGGCAGGAATAGCCAACACTCCAGAAGACAGGCTTAAGATACAGGAGGACCTGGACACGACTTGAACACTGGGCGCTATCTAACAAAATGGTGAAAAAAGTAAGGTTCTACATTTAGGCAAGAAAAACCAAATGCACAGGTATAGTATAGGGGGTACCTTGTTTAATAGTAGTAACTGTGAGAGGGATCTCGGAGTCCTAGTGGACAATTATTTAAATATGAGCTAGCAGTGTGCTGCAGCTGCCAAAAAAGCCAACACAGTGCTAGGCTGCATTAACAGAGGGATAGAATCAAGATCACGTGAAGTGTTAATACCACTTTACAATGCCTTGGTAAGGCCACACTTGGAATACTGCATCCAGTTTTGGTCAGCACGATGTAAAAAAGATGTTGAGACTCTAGAAAGAGTACAGAGAAGAGCAACAAAGATGATTAGGGGACTGAAGGCTAAAACATATAAGGAACGGTTGCTGGAATTGGGCATGTCTAGTTTAATGAAGAGAAGGACGAGGGGGCACATGATAGCAGTGTTCCAATATCTCAGGGGCTGCCACAAAGAAAAGGGAGTCAAGCTATTTTCCAAAGTGCCTGAAGGCAGGACAAGAAGCAACGGATGGAAACTAAGCAAGGAGAGAAGCAACCTAGAACTAAGGAGAAACTTCCTGACAGTTAGAACAATTAACCAGTGGAACAACCTGCCTCCAGAAGCGGTGAATGCTCCAACACTGGAAGTTTTTAAGAAGAGACTGGACAGCCATTTGTCTAAAATGGTATAGGGTTTCCTGCCTGAGCAGGGGGTTGGACTAGATGACCTCCAAGGTCCCTTCCAACTTTATTATTATTATTATTATTATTATTATTATTATTATTATTATTATTATTATTATTATTATTATTATTATTATTATTATTATGCCTAGACCTTGCAGCCAGGTGGAACAGATGCTAGAAAAACTCAAAAAATGCCAGAAATACAAGAAACAGAAGGACTTTACTCGGCAATCCCCAAACACCTCCAGAACAATTTCATT
>NW_015413275.1:0-1801 GCF_001527695.2 Protobothrops mucrosquamatus | reverse complement strand
CGGACCTGACCTAGGGTGGATTTTATATTGGGTTTTTTAGGAATTTGAAAGACGCAACTCTAAATTTGGTTTAATTCGGTTTTAAGGGGGGGATTGTATATATGTTTTGGTTTTAAGTATGTTGTGCGCCGCCCTGAGTCCCGTCGGGAGAAGGGCGGCATATAAATTAAATTAAATAAATAAATAAATAAATAAATAATGTATATATTTATATTTATAAAATCACATTAAAATTACAATAAAATAAAAGTTATAACTAAAGATGGGGAGGGAGGGATGGAGGACAATATACAGGGGGTAGGTGCTTAATTATTGTTTATTGCATATATCAGCATGTGTATTCAAATAAGTATTTACATATACTATTCTTCTAAAACTTTGAATATAATGCTACTGAGCTCTATCACACAAATACACATCCTTATATTTACATAAACACACCAACCTGACAATAAGTAAAACAGAAAAAATTTATAACGTTCTGCTTACATTCTTGCCATAATTCAGACTGTATAGTACTTACCTTTCTCTGCTAGTACTAGTCATTATCTGGACAAGAAAGATGCAGAAATGATGGCTGGAATTCAGAAAGTCAGTGCAGAATCTGCACGATGATTTCACATTTCAGCATAAATAAAATCAACCGTGGGCACAGTTTGGTTGTCGAGCATCAACAAGATCATATGCACTGTTCATGGAATAACTTCTATAATTAACTTTTATCAACAAGTGTGAAACCTAATTGCAGAGGGATCTACAGGAGGGTCAAAGATGAAAAGATTACAGAAGTAACATTGCTTGTCAAAGAGGTAAGTGTCCTTAGAGAAATTCATGTCAATAGTAAAATTAACTCAGATACATTTAATCCAGGATTAACCAGGGCTCCAGAGCCATGGACAAAGTCCTAGCACAATATATATTTCAGGCCACAACACTGCATTCTTTCCTCACTTGCCTGGCTGGTCTAGACCTATGCAATTTTCCAGTGTTCCACTCGTCATGGTTTGATGGTGTTTCTGCCAATTGACTGGAAGTTGGGTACAGTATACTCTAACTGGCCTGAAATTACACTCCAAAACTTCAAATTGGAGAAGTGGGGAGTAGCTATCCACAGTGCCCCCAATAACACATGCTACAAACAACCTTATATCCACATATTTCCCAAATGCTCTGGCCATGGCATCATGATTTGAAAAGAGCTGTGTTTTATTGTTATGCTAATATGAATATGTTTCCATACAGTCAACACTATAGACTTGCTTACTTTTTCATGTATACACTCTTATATGCAGAGAAGCAAACAGAGAAAATTCAAGAGAATACAGAATGGAAAATGCTAATGAGCAATGCATTTTTAAAAAAAACCAATTGCTGTTGATCCAGAAAAGTTATGTCTTTTATTATTATTTATGTTATTGGGGAAGTACACTAGAGCAGTACAATCTGATAAAGATTGCAACCCTGCACATGCTTAGGAAGAAATCTCATTTGATTAATTGATTAGAATTGAATTAAAGTCTCCAAACTCCCTCAACCTCTTTCAACACTGTTACTGTAATTAAACAATTATGCTCATTTAGTTATTTCTTTTTAACTTAGGCTTTTTTTTTTTTGAGTGATGCCCTCAATCTGCCATTCATAGGCAAAAGCAAACTTTTTAGCTCAACTAACATCTTGCAATCTACTACTAATACTATTGTGGCAAGACACAAAACTGAAATGAGTGGACTTTGTTTTTTAGAAGACTTACATAGGATTGTGTTGCAAAAGAATAATGATCAAATCAATGCAAGGAGAACAA
>NW_015413274.1:0-1801 GCF_001527695.2 Protobothrops mucrosquamatus | reverse complement strand
TATTATAACATCAGCATCACATTCATCTCTTTAAAATTCAAATCCCATAATAAAGTACGAATTATATCCCATATATCCAATCAATTATTTTACAGTCTTTAACTAATTTTATGAATTCTCATTGTATAAACTCTATTCAAAATACAGCTCCTTGTAACTAACTCCCTTAATCAAATCAAACCTTTAACATAATATAAATACATTGCAAACTTTTCCAAATAATGAAATATTCTCTTTCTTTTATTCTTATGGTGTGATTTTGTGACCTTTTTTCAATGCCTTTTGTATCAGATACTGATTTCTACCTGCAAGATTAGGTGGCAATGATTCCTTTGATTGTAGATGGGTTACTTATGTGTACCTTGGCAGGTTCTGCACACTTTTTCTGTCTTGTATCTGACATATGTGCAGCTCTACTACATTGCCTATAGAGATAAGTTACCCTATTGAGTTATTGTTTCCCAACTTTCTTTTTTCTTTTATTTAGGCCAAACATGGATCATAGTCAGCTGTTCTGGAGCAAATTACTTGAGATGCCCTGCCCACTTGGTTGTGTCATTCAACCATAATCTTCTAGCCATGAGAAATTACATCACATAACACAATTCCCATGTGGCACTATCCACAGGGTGGGGTGGTGCATGTATAAAACAAATATGCAACACTTTTGTTCTGGATTCATTTGTGACAATGTAAGTGCAGCTGGATTATTCTATCAATTCTGGAACAAAAGTATCACATCTGATTTTCTTCAGTGTTCATTTTCTCAAGCATTTGTTTGGTTTGGTGTTATTTTTACATCAGGTTATGAATAAAAACCTGCACAAAAACTTGCATGCTTTTCCAGCACATGCTTTTTCCCAGGATACATAGTTTCTATGTGCAATGCTTCCTAATATACTGCAGTTTGCATGTATTTTTCTTTAATATATGTAATTTTGAATGTGGGTTTCCTACTTCATTCTCATTTTTTTAAAAAAAAACTGCAAACCACATGGAAATCTGCACTTTTCAACATTTTGAAATAAGTGTTATGTTCCAATTTGCCTATAACTCCTACAGATGCAAACTTGATAATACATATCAATTGGGTAGATAACACAATAATCCAGATAACACATATCAATTGGGTAAGATTTCAGAAAAGAAATATGAGATTACTTGGTCAACATTTGACTCCTGGCAACTGCCTGCAATTTTCTTAGCAACTTTTCAGAAATGGTTTGCCCTTGCCTTCTTTCTAGGCCTGAAAGGGAGTGACTGTCACTAGCCCAAAGTCACTCAATTGGCTTTGTGCCCAAAGTGGAACTAGAACTCACAGTCTCCCAGTTTCTAGCCTGTTGTCTTACTTGCTGGTATTTTATGTCATTTTATGTTATTTTATTCAATTATTTTTTCATGTTTATCCCTATACTTTTATATCCCATATTTAATTCTTATTTCTTATTATACATCTTACATCTACACATACTAGTCAATTTATATACTGTATTTGTATACAGGTAGTCCTTGAATTATGATTATAATGGAATCTGAAATTTTGGTCCTAAATCGCTGCAATTTTTAAGACATGGCATTGTGTGACCAGACCTGATTTTATGAACTGTTATGTAACTGTCATAAAGAAAGTCATTATAGTCATTAAACAAATCACATGGTTAAGTGAATCCAGCATTTCCAGTGAGCATTTTTTACCATTTTCTGCTGGAAAACAGCAAAAAACATTGCAAATTGCAATCAAATGTCTGTGAGACATTGCAATCCTCAAAAAATTATTAATGTTGTCTGTTTTAGGATAACA
>NW_015413273.1:0-1801 GCF_001527695.2 Protobothrops mucrosquamatus | reverse complement strand
ATAAAGCACTCTGTTTTTTATTTAAAGGACTGGTAGTAAAACTCAGATCAGATTTCTCACTTGGTGGGTTGAAAAACCGCTTACGCTCATTTCTGCAATGTAAAACGACACTATATCAAATCAAACATTTCCAGATGTGACCAGCTTGGGCATATTAGCAAGAGACAGGAGAACTGGGGAAGGTGATAGAAACAAAAAATGCAATAAAAAGCAGGATTCCCAGGGCGTTTTGGTAAAGTAGGTTTCGCACGCCACCTGCTGGCCAAAAGGAAAGAAACTCTGATTTTTGACTCCTGCATCCAGGCTTAAGAAAAGTAGCTTTTTGAACTGAAAAACCGTCCTGCGTTTCTCCCACCTCCTAAGAATAAGATAGCAAAACGGAAGCTTGTTCCCACAACTCCCTTGATATGGGTACCAAGAATGAGGTAGAAAAACGGAAGCCTTTCCGCCCAATTTCCTTGATATGGGTACCAAGAATGAGGTAGAAAAACAGAAGCCTTTCCCCACAATTTCCTTGACATGGGTACCAAGAATGAAGTAGAAAAACGGAAGCCTTTCCCCACAATTTCCTTGATATGGGTACCAAGAATGAGGTAGAAAAACGGAAGCCTTTCCCCACAATTTCCTTGATATGGGTACCAAGAACGAGGTAGAAAAACGGAAGCCTGCTCCCCACAGCAACCTTGATATGGCTAACACGAATGAGGTATCAAAACGGAAGCCCGTTCCCACAACTCCCTCGATTTTAGGACTGAATTATAGGAAAACTCTGGGATTTCACAGCAGGATAGCTGAGCCTTAAACATCTAAGATTAAAAACTTTCAAACCCAGCAATGCTTTGCTATTGTTAAAAACACGGCACTTCTTCAATCATCACGCAAGCTGACTGAAATTCTCCATTCTCCGTTGCACTGATTCGAAAACTTTGGTTTTTATTTGTTTATCCTTTCGTTAAGTCTGAACAGCAACAGAACTGTAAAACTGGGATGAACGAAAGCTTGTTGATCCCCAGTAAAGCTTAACTGGACATCCCTTCTTAAGGTCATAATCCTGTTTTCACGGGTGGGAATTTTGCCTATATTCCTGGCAGTGGGGCAAAATAATAATAATAATAAAAATCACAAAAATTAGAGGGAGAAACAAACAGGGCATTGCTTTCAAAAGTTGTATCCCAGAAAGATGGATGCATCTGTTTCTCTTTGCTTCGAGGTTTGTTTGTTTTTTTTAAGTCTCATTTATGGAGACACTGGCGAATCTCTATATTCTTACTTTTGAACAAAAAAAAATGAATCGAAAGAGATATTCACTCCCCTATATTAGCTAAACTCCAAGACCAAAAAAGACAGGATGCCACGTGGGTCACAAAAAAAAACCTAGCATCTGTCCTAAAAAAAAAATAAAAAAAAATGGTAGCCATCTTAATTCAAAACCACACATTTTATATCGTGTTAGCAGTTTTTCAGCACCACTCACAGGTAGCTGAAATCAGATTATCCTTCATGAAAGACCAAGGGATCTTTTTTACCCAGGAAAAGTTTGTGATAATATACGACCGAGTCTCAGTTAGTGCTGGGCTTGGAGAGATAATGCATTTTCAATGGAGATCTTGTTGGACAAGGAGTTTGGCTAATTCTTCCAACATGAGTAAGTTTCTTTTTGATAGAGACATATATATATATATATATATATATATATATATATATATATATATATATATATATATATATATATATATATATATATATATATATATATATATATATATATATATATATATATATATATTTATATATATTTTTA
>NW_015413272.1:0-1801 GCF_001527695.2 Protobothrops mucrosquamatus | reverse complement strand
AAACTTCCTGACAGTCAGAACAATTAACCAGTGGAACAACCTGCCTCCAGAAGCGGTGAATGCTCCAACACTGGAGGTTTTCAAGAAAAGACTGGACAGCCATTTGTCTGAAACAGTATAGGGTCTCCTGCTTGAGCAGGGTGCTAGACTAGAAGACCTCCAAGGTCCCTCCCAAATCTGTTATTCTGTTAATCCATGGTTTATGGCTGAGCATGAGAACCAGCTAGCAATGTGAAACTTAACAAACCACAGTAAACAAACTCACAGCTTAGTTTGTTGTGTGCATTCAGCCTTGTCCTCTGTAGTGCGGAGTATGCGGCTCTGGAACCAAGGCAGTATTCCCAGTAAGTTCATGTAGCACTGGTTAGAGACACAATCGCATTTGAAATATTATTACTTGGAGAGCTGGGTGAAAAAGCGCTTCCTCTTCACAACCTGAAATTTAATTGAGTGTCTCCTTAGCTTTTAAAGGATAAGATTGAAAGGCGCTTCTAATTTGTACGAGCAATCAGCCTCGCGAGGTTAAATACACCTTTTGATGTTTAAGCCTCTTACATAATTTTTATGAAGACTTTTCATATATATATATATAAAAAAAGATGGCAAAGAAGCGAATAGAAACTCATCTAAAGTAAGGGAAGGGGGGAAAGGAAAAGAAAGCAAAGAGAAAGCCCAAAAAGCAGGAAAAGAAAAGAGTTGAATAAAAAGAGAAAAGAAAGAAAAAAGATGTTAAGAAGAGGCTTCTCATATAATAATAATAATAATAATAATAATAATAATAATAATAATAATAATAATAATAATAATAATAATAATAATAATAATAATAATAATAATAATAATAATAAAAATAAAAAGTTGGAAGGGACCTTGGAGGTCATCTTGGAGTCTTCCTATACATAATAATAATAATAATAATAATAATAATAATAATAATAATAATAATAATAATAATAATAATAATAGTAGTAGTAGTAGTAGTAGTAGTAGTAGTAGTAGTAGTAGTAGTAGTAGTAGTAGTAGTAGTAGTAGTAGTAAAGTTGGAAGGGACCTTGGAGGTCATCTAGTCCAACCCCCTGCTCAGGCAGATAACCCTATACCATTTCGGTCAAATGGCTGTCCAGTTTCTTCTTTAAAACTTGCAGTGTTGGAGCATTCACCGCTTCTGGAAGCAGGTTGTTCCACTGGTTAATTGTTCTCACTGTCAGGAAGTTTCTCCTTAGTTCTAGGTTGCTTCTCTCCTTGGTTAGTTTCCATCCGTTGCTTCTTGTCCTGCCTCCAGGCGCCTTGGAGAATAGCTTGACTCCCTCTTCTTTGGGGCAGCCCCTGAGATACTGGAACACTGCTATCCTGTCCCCCCTCGTCCTTCTCTTCGTTAAACTAGACATACCCAATTCCAGCAACCGTTCCTTATATGCTTTAGCCTCCAGTCCCCTAATCATCTTTGTTGCTCTTCTCTGTACTCATTCTAGAGTCTCAGCATCTTTTTTACATCGTGGTGACCAAAATTGGATGCAGTATTCACAGTTCGATTATACAGGTACTCCTCGACTTAACAACCACAATGGAGCCCAACATTTCTGTTGCAAAGTGAAACATTTGTTATTATTATTATAATTTAATTTATATACCGCCCTTCTCCCGCAGGACTCAGGGCGGTGCACAGCGTATTAAAAACAGTACAAATACAAAACATAAAAATACAAACCCCTGTAAAACCAGATTAAAAACCGAATATTAGAAGCTGTGTTTCTATTTAAAATTATTTTTAAAATCACCCTAAATAAAATCCTCCCTAGGT
>NW_015413271.1:0-1801 GCF_001527695.2 Protobothrops mucrosquamatus | reverse complement strand
TTTTTTCTTGCAGAGTACAGGTAGTCCTTGACTTACAGCAGTTCATTGAGTGACCGTTCAAAGTTACAACGGCACTGAAAAAAGTGACTTAGGGGCGTTTTTCACACTTAATACCAATGCAGTATCCCCATGCTTGAGAACTGACTCACCTTTATGACTCTTGTAGTGTCCCGGGGGTCATGTGACCACCTCTTGTGACTTTCTGACAAGCAAAGTCAATGGGAAAACCAGATTCACATAACAACTGTGTGACTAATTTAACAACTGCAGTGATTCACTTAACAACGGTGGCAAGAAAAGTCGTAAAATGGGGCAAAATTCACTTAACAAATGTCTCACCTAACAACAGAAATGTCGGGCTCAATTGTGTCATAAGTCGAGGACTAACTGTATTTTGCAGCTTTCTCCTGAGGCCTCTTATCCTAGCCCAGAGGCAGCACTTCCCTTCACAATGTTAAAACCACTTCCATTCCTCTGGAGGATCTTAATAGAAATTAACATAACAAAACTTAAATTAGATAAAGTCCTGACTTGGATGGAAGCTTCTAAACCTGCTGATCCTCATGGTTTTAGCTTTTGTTGGATCCATAACATACACACACACACACACACACACACACCATTTAAGCCTTTGGGTTTTGCTGATCTGCTCCACATGATAGGATAAAAGTGCCTTGACTGGAGGCAAGATTGATATTCAGAAAGATAAAGCATCGATTTCCTGTCACTCAGCCTTCAGCTGCCTTGATTCTTCATCGCTGGTCTTTCTTCAGCCAGGAACTCTGCTGCTCCCCGTTCCTGACAATAGGATTGGTTGCCTGTGATCTTGTGAAAGAAAGATGCCTCTGATTTTGTGTGATACATCTAAAAAGAGGGTCTTGGGGTACCTTAAGCCCGAGCGCAAGGATTATGATGGAAGCGTCTATGGACCTTGAAGTGGGGCTGTAAAAGCTGACACTACATAATTCAGCATGTTTTTAAGTGCTGCAGCATCAGGCAGTCGGTCATGATCACAAAATCACCAGTCCTGCAAGATGTTAGAAATCTAAGACATTACAGATAACCCTCGGCTTACAACCACAACTGGGACCGGAATTTCTGTGGCGAAGCAAGGTGCTGCAGCTGCCAAAAAAGCCAACATACTTCTAGGCTACATTAACAGAGGGATAGAATCAAAATCACATGAAGTATTAATACCACTTTACAATGCCTTGGTAAGGCCACACTTGGAATACTGCATCCAGTTTTGGTCACCACGATGTAAAAAAGATATTGAGACTCTAGAAAGAGAACAGAGAAGAGCAACAAAGATGATTAGGGGACTGGAGGCTAAAACATATAAGGAACAGTTGCTGGAATTGGGTATGTCTAGTTTAATGAAGAGAAGGATGAGGGGGGACATGATAGCAGTGTTCCAATATCTCAGGGGCTGCCACAAAGAAGAGGGAGTCAAGCTATTCTCCAAAGCACCTGAAGGCAGGACAAGAAGCAACGGATGGAAACTAATCAAGGAGAGAAGCAACCTAGAACTAAGGAGAAACTTCCTGACAGAACAATTAACCAGTGGAACAACCTGCCTCCAGAAGCGGTGAAGACTGCAACACTGGAAGTTTTTAAGAAGAGACTGGACAGCCATTTGTTCGAAATGGTATAGGGTTTCCTGCCTGAGCAGGGGGTTGGACTAGATGACCTCCAAGGTCCCTTCCAACTTTATTATTATTATTATTATTATTATTATTATTATTATTATTATTATTATTATTATTATTATTATTATTATTATTATTATTATTATTATTAT
>NW_015413270.1:0-1801 GCF_001527695.2 Protobothrops mucrosquamatus | reverse complement strand
ATAATAATCATAATCTAAATAACATAAACCAACTAATTATATAACCAAATCTATAACACACTTTAACTCATTTTTTAAAATAAATTTAAATAAGTTAAAATTAAAATTAAATACATTATTAAAAGAAGAAAAAACAAACAAACTAGTAAACAACACTACTAGTCAAAATTATAATAAAATCATACAAGCTATTATGCAATCACTTAACAAAATAATAATAATAAAAATATTTTAAAATTTTACCCAAAAACCAAATGGAACTTTTCGGTCCCATATTTTTTTTGAATATAATCTATCCATCTTCTCCATACCGAAATATAACTTTCATATGACTGATCCTTCAAATAAGCAGAAATCTTAGCCCAGTGGTGGCGAACCTATGGCACGGGTGCCAGAGGCAGCACTCAGAGCCCTCTCTGTGGGCATGCGCACCATAGCCCCAGTCCTAGGCCTTCAGCTGGGTTTTATAAAACCTTTTCGCTTTAGGTCTCTGCCGCCGTGTACAAAAAAAAAAAGGTTCAATCAATCAATTTCAACTTCTCACAGAAAAAAAAAAGATCTTGCAAAGTTGGAATTGATTGATTGAACTTTTTAGTCCCACCCAGTCTGCCATTACCACCGCAGCCACACCCAACCAATGGGCACACCCACCCAATGGGCCACACCCACCCGGCACCCGACGATGCATAAGTGGGTGGGTTGCAGTTTAGGCACTCGGTCTCTAAAAGGTTCGCCATCACTGTCTTAGCCATTTCCGCTAAATTTGACACTTTAATCGACCATTCTTCTACAGTAGGCAAACCATCCGTCTTCCAATATTGAGCTACCAATAATCTTGCAGCTGTTATAAGATTCAACATCAGATTCATTTCTTTGGCATCCAAATTTCCCATAATACCTAACAAGAATAACTGCGGTGTAAACTTTATCTTCTTCTTAAAGATATTTTGAATATTCCACCAAATCTGGCTGCCCTTTCTGTGTCCAAAATATTCACGGATAGACTGCAGGTTGTTATCTGGAGGAACTTTCTTTTATCAGCTCAGGTCTCCCAGGGAGAAGAGGGTTCAAAGCAAAATAAAGGAAGGAAAGGTTGTTTAAGGTCTTCTATGCCAATGGTTTTCCACTCGCTCTGCCCTTCCCATATCGCTTCCCATTCTCCCAACATGGTTGCAAACTCCAGAGCTAACATATTTTTGAAAGGGCCCAACTGAGGAAAGAAAGCTTCTCAGGAATTGTTTGAAATGGAGAACAGGCAAGGAGGAAAAGGGGTTACAGGGGAGAATGAAGTGCTGTTTCGCTCTCTGCTTTTCCTTTCAAGAATCTCACGTGAAAGCAGCTTTTTTACTCAGAGAAAGGAGATGAGGGCTCATTGGGCTTGCACTAGCACATAACTTATAGCTAGGTGTATGGTACTGCCCATTAAGATTTGGTGTTGTGAAAGCCAGTCTACCCAATCATAGTTGCACGGCTAAGGCAGTTCCATTTTGGCTGTACTGTATGTGTGCGTGTGTGTGCTCTTCATTGTGAGAATTGTGATGAGTTCCAGCATGAGAAGGAGAGCTGTGCCCATTTCAGAAATCTTTCAGAAGTGCTTTGGGCTATACCTGAGCATAAAACCTGCCGGCTATTAATTAAAGGAGTCATGTCTTTGGGGAAAGGAATTCTGCATGAACTGCGCAGTTCAGCATAATGAGACTGGTTTAATTAGTGGCAAAGAAATTCTGCAGTTACACGAGGACCAAAGTTCTTCTTCCAGACTATTTTGGAATTATTCAGAGGCCTGATGAGAATGGTATTT
>NW_015413269.1:0-1802 GCF_001527695.2 Protobothrops mucrosquamatus | reverse complement strand
TGGTGTGTTTTTCAAAGAGTGGGCTGGAAGCAGGAAAAAAAAGAAGAAAAGAAAGGAAACCCCAAACTCACACTGTCAAATCATCATCACCATCATCATCTTGGTTTGGGTTTGGTGGTTTGTTTTCGGCGGCGAGGGGAGCCAATGGCTCGTTTTTCCCTTCTGGATTTGTGGATGTTTTCCATTTGGGATTTGCTCCGGCTGAGAACAAGGACCTAATCGCCTGGACTCTGTTATAAAAGGTAAGATTCCGTGATTAATATTATTTATATATATTTTTTAAAAATAATCCCTTAATAACAGACCGGTTTGATTCAGTTGTGTGCTGGAGACTGGCGGTGGCTACGGCGGGGGTTTAAGGGGGAATTAATGTATGTTTGGCGAGTGGGTGTGAGAGAATGAATGTCATTCATGATATTTAATCCTGCCTAAATCCGAGCGGGGAAAGATGGTCTTGCAAATTAAGGGGGGGGGGGTTTGTCTCTTTGGCCCTGATAAAAAAAACCTCGCCCCCAACTTTCAGGGCCAACTTTGGGGGCGGTTCGAAGCTGCGAACCGAAGCGCTTTTGCGAAGGAAGAACTCAAACCTGCGGGCTGACTCCGGGGGTCTGCAGGCGAAAGGACGTTGCCCGGATCCACAAAGTCCGGACGCCCCCCCCCCAAAAAAACCCCATCTCGCTCCGGAGGGTCTCCAGCTGGGGAGAGGGACAATCGGACGGGGGAGGGGGGTCGAAGCCTCACCCGCTCCGACTTTGATTCCCTATCCGGGATCTGCTTCTCCAAGCGCCGATCCAGCTGGCGGTCGGGGATCCCGGAGGATCGCTCCCCCCCCCGCCTGCGGATACCCCGCAGGGTTTACTCACGAGTAAGGGCGAGAGTCAGCCCCGGCTCAGCCCTTTACCCCGCTAAGGCTGCGCGTGGATTAACGGGATTCCCGAGGTTTGTTTGTGGGGTTTTTTTTATTATTATTTTCCCAATCCTTCTCCCTCGCCTTCTCTTGCGCGCCGAAGACCCTTTAGGACGGGGAAAGTTAGATCTCTAGGAAGCGAACTTCTTCAGGAGGGACCCGTTTAAGGGCGGCGGCGGCGGCGAGGAGAAGGAGCCTCTGGGATGCTTACTCGCAAGTAAATCCGACGGCTTCCTTCTCCACCCCCTCCACCTTCTCCAAAGTGGATTACGCATTTGGCGAGGGAGCCCGTTTTGCGGCGCGCGCGCGCGCGCCTCCCCTTCCCCTCCCCTCGACCTAAGAGGGGCCAAATTATTTGAGGAAGGGGGATGGGGGTGGGGGGCAAACTTTCGAAGCATCCCCTCCTTCCCTCCGCCGCCCCCCCCAGATAACCACCACCTCTGCCTGCGAGGAGGCTGCGAAAGGAGAACCAGAAGGAGTTGGGTGGGTGGGATGTTTAATGCTTCCCCCCCCCGCCACTTTAGCGGGTGTTTCCCCCAGATTTCGGGGCGCGGGATGGGGGGGAAAAAAAGAGAGCAGGATCCTGCCCGCTCTCCTTCCTCCGCGCCTTCGTTCCCCCCCCCCCCGAATATGGTAAGGCGGGGTGAGTTGCACCAGATCCGGAGGCATTCCGCCGGAACGCGTCGCTTTCATGCCGAGCCAGATGCTTTAATTTAATTTTTTTTAAGGAGGGCCAAAAAAAAAAAAGTGATTGATTGGTTAGAGTGATTTAGGGGGGTCTTTTTGGGGGGGAGGGGCCTCAAGGGAAGAGGGGAAAAACCCGGGACTCGTAGCTAGTAGTAGCTCTGGGTTTCTAGCCTGGCTAAAAAAAAAAAAAATCCGACGGAGTCAAGAG
>NW_015413268.1:0-1802 GCF_001527695.2 Protobothrops mucrosquamatus | reverse complement strand
AAAGCCCGCCTGCAGCAGCTATTTGGGGATCTGCGATTAGGGGACAGGCTGCCGTCAACCTTGTTGCGCGAAATGCAGCAACTTTTGGGCACATCCAACATGGATGCCCCGCTGCTCCGCGAATTGTGGATGCAGCGGCTGCCCGAGGGTGCACAAGCGATCCTCTCCGTCATCAGCTCTTCGCCGCTCACTGAGCTGGCTGAGCTGGCAGACCGCGTCGTTGAACGCTGCCGTCCACAGACAGGATCAAACAGCTTCACTGGACTCAGCACAGTTGCGTCCTCAGTGACTCCTACTTCCAACGACCGGTCCGAAATGGAGACAGTAAAGGCGCAACTATCGGCTCTTCATCGTGAGGTGCGCAAGCTAACCATAGATCGTTCACGCCGCCGCAGATCTAGCCTCTCTCCAGGACGTGCGACCACAGCCAGCAACCAGGATTATTGCTGGTATCATCAGCGTTTCGGCAACGCAGCCCGCAAGTGCGTCAAACCGTGCAGTTTCGCGGTAAAGCAGGGAAACTGTCCGGCCGACCCGTAATGGCGACAGACGCCGTCGGCCCAACTAAACGTCGCCTCATCAACGTTAGGGATTTTTCTTCCGGCATCCAGTTTCTCGTAGATACCGGAGCGGAAGTTAGCGTCATACCCCCTAATCCAGGTGAGCCGACTACACCTTTGCCGACTAGTCTATGTGCCGCAAATGGCACACCAATAGCCACCTATGGACAACGGTCGCTTACACTCAACCTAGGTCTGCGTCGAACGTTCCGCTGGGTGTTTCTGATAGCCGCAGTTCCGTTTGCCATCATCGGTATAGACTTTCTGAGACATTTCGACCTCTTGGTCGATGCGAAACGTCACAGATTAGTCGACCCCGTAACGACGCTAAGCGTCCGCGGCACAAACGCCGGCATCTCCGCTATCACTCCGGTCTATGCTTCTCCTCAGACCTCGCCTGACTTTTCCAGACTCTTCTCTGACTACCCCAAGCTCGTTCAACCAATGAACGCAGCTCTTCCCGTGGCATCTCAAGTCACACACCATATCCGGACCAACGGCCCATCGGTCTCAGCTCGACCGCGCCGTCTCTCACCGGAGAAACTCAAGCTGGCTAGGGCGGAGTTTGAGCACATGCTCGAACTTGGGATAATCCGCCCCTCAGACAGCCCTTGGTCTTCGCCACTCCAGATGGTCCCCAAGAAATCTGGAGACTGGCGTCCTTGCGGTGACTACCGCGCTCTCAACAAACTGACTGTCCCAGATAGGTATCCCATCCCGCACATGCAGGATCTTACTGCATGCCTCACAGGTAAGACGATCTTTAGCAAGATCGATCTTGTTCGTGCTTATCATCAGATACCTGTCGAGGAAAAGGACATAGCCAAGACAGCCGTTATCACTCCATTCGGCCTATTCGAGTTTTTAAGAATGCCTTTTGGTCTGTGCAACGCTGCACAGACTTTTCAGCGTTTCATCCACGACGTCACTCGTGGTCTAGACTTCGCCTACCCCTACCTCGACGACATCCTAGTTGCTAGTTCATCCGAAGAAGAGCACCTTGCTCATCTTCAGTCTCTCTTTCAACGGTTGACCCAACATGGTATCACCGTTAACCCGACTAAATGCGAACTAGGCAAATCTACGGTAGACTTCCTCGGTCACCGTATCTCTTCGTCCGGTATTGAGGTGCTACCTGATAAGGTCCAGGCTATTAAGGACTTTCCAGCCCCGACTTCGTTCAAGCATCTCCGTCGATTTTGTGGTCTGGTCAACTACTATCGACGCTTCATCCCTCGCTGC
>NW_015413267.1:0-1802 GCF_001527695.2 Protobothrops mucrosquamatus | reverse complement strand
TCTGCTTCCTAGGATGGAGGGATTGAAATTCTATACTTAAGTCAATAATAAAGTTAACATATATGACAAAAGTTAAAATATCAAAACTTAGTTTATTGATAGTAAAAATCCTCACAGGGCATTATGCAACTTGCTATAAATTTGCTGAAAACACTGTTATTCTCCAGCACTGGAGATGGAGGATCCACCCATGGGTTGAGACTGTATTCCTGCCCAATCAGATCAAGTCAGCCAAAGTTGTCACACCCTGTCCCTGGACCTATGCCCAGTCTTGACTTGATCTTGCCCAAGAACAGGACGTACAACTCTGGCTCTTAGGTACAATCTGGTCTATTAGCAGATTAGTTAATTATTATAATTGGATTTGTAAAAAAAAATAAAAAAATTCTCTAAGTTCACAGTTCTCCTGTCAGCTCTGAAGTGGGGGGGGATTAATCGGGAGGTAGAAGGGGGTCCCTTCTTTCTCCCCTCCCCCCAGGAGCTCACAGCACAGAACTGAGGAATTTAGAATCGTGGATTCTAAATTTCATACATTTTAAAACAGGAGCAGTTAGGAAATTTTGGAGGGCCAGCTCTCTCTTTTCCTTCCGCGCGTTTTTTCGGCAAGCCTGAAAGCGACTTGCCCTCTTATTACGGGGATTGCGGCTGCATCCCTGGGGAGGCCAACTTCGCGGAGGAAGATTGTAGTGGCAGAAGCCTCTCGCTCGTAAATTGCGGAGGCTACGCTCCTGGGGGTTGCGGCTGCACTCCCGAGGAGACCATTTTTTGCGGAGAAGGCCTTCGGCGCCAAAGGCCTCTCTCTCACAAATCGCGACTGCTACGCTCCTGGGAAAGCAGTTCGGTAGGGAGGCTTTAAGGCCCGAGAATTATTGACAGCTGATTTTCAGCCGTTTGCTTCTCCTTTTTCCAGATTGGAACAGGACAAGAGCGACGGAACCGAGGCGGACGGTCAGCTGTTAGGCGGTTGACCGCGGAGCGGGTAACAGCCGCTTCGCTCCTACAGGACTCTCGTCAGATGTCAACTGTCGAATTTTGACAGTTCGTTCTGGCGCGGCCGCCATTTTGATAGCGGGGTGTAAGGCCACAGAGAGTGGGATAGAGGCTAAAGTTAATATAGCTTTATTACTCATAGGTTCGCCTTCCTAGGGGAGAACGAGCCTTTGTGAGACAGGATTCCTCAGCAGAAGGATTGGAATTCCGCATTTTAGGTTTGCGATCTATTCCCCTCAGGACTGGCCGCCATTTTAAGAACGGTGGCCATTTTGAATCCAAAAGTTCCATCACATTTCTCACAGGCCTTCTGGGCTGGTTCATTCGATCTAATAGACTTCTTTCTCCCTAGCTTGGTGCCTCCTGGGTCAAATTAGTTGGCAGCCCCTGTTGTGCAACTGCAGCCTCTTTTTGCAGGTTTATTATTATTATTATTATTTTTTTTTTTAAGAAATTTTATTTATTTTTTCAATCATAAAAAACAATCACAAGTAAACACAATAACTAATCAATAACCCCCCCCGGACTTCCCAAACCTAATCCCAGAATAATATTCATATAAAAGTAAACAAATACTAATATCTCTAACTCTACAAAATATCTTAATCTACACGAAAAGATAGTAGAAATAAACCAACTTAAAAAAATTCTAAAAACCTAACTTATATTCTACCACTTTATGTTTCTTTTGAATATAAACAATCCATCTTCCCCATATTGATAAAAATTGTTCATTCGAATGGTTCTTCAAATAAGCCGAAATCTTTGCCATTTCAGCAAGATACGAAACTTTCAATCTCCAGTCTCCCATC
>NW_015413266.1:0-1802 GCF_001527695.2 Protobothrops mucrosquamatus | reverse complement strand
GGGACCAATTACCCCAAAATCGATTCATCTAATAATTTTGAAACTTGGGATGTTTTGTGATATAAATCTCTCTCAAAACAGATGAAGAGTTCTTAAATCCCTTAATCTGGTCAAGAGTGATTGAAGCAGAAACAAATAGAACAGGGCTACTACATGGCAAAGATCCATACTACCACAAGATGTCATTAGACAATGATGCAGACAATCTTGTTTATATGGTTTACTGATAAAATAAAAATATTGTGTACCCTTGACCAAAGATTGGTACTTTCTTTCTATCTGGGATCGTCATCCTCTTCCACCATGCTTCATCAGGATGCACGTGGAGCAGTGAGAAAGGAAGGGTTCACCCACCTAGCCAACCAGAGCAGCCAAATCAACCCTGCCAATCAATGGGGTAACAGATGTCATTCTACCTGAGACAAATGGGCAACTGAGATAAACAAGCTATTTTATCTATAGGCAATACGGATATTAAAATCATTGCATCTACATTTTTATAAGAAATATGTCTATAATTGAAACACATAGTAGGAATTTTAATTAGTTTAGGAATAACTACAAATTTGTCTCATTAAAATTAAATAGTAGTAACTCATTGGGAAAAGTTTCATGATATACTTGAAATAAAACTAAAAGCCTAACCCAATGAAACTGAAAGTCCCCAAGGCCATGAGTCTTCCTTAGTTTTATGCATTTAATTATGGTGATGATTCCTTGAAGACAAAAATATTAGTAATCTGATGCTTGATTTAATAGACCTAAGTCTTGGAAACAAGTCTTCTGATTATACCTGAACCAAAAACGATCACCAACTTATGGTATGTCAGAGATCTACTACAATGCTAAATCAAGATTAAACCACATCCACTGGTACTGATATTAGGCCAATACCAATATTAATGATTAATAATTAAAATTGCATTATTATTCAATTAATTAAAATAATCAATATTAAGAAGATTTAGGATTTTGTTTTGATAAATCAATTTGTTTATGGTAATTCTTTTTTTTTATTCTTTTCAGCAAGTAATTGGCTTATAATTATATTATATTAATTGAAGTGCATATTACTATTTCTGATGGCAATAATCTCTCTCGAAATTGTCTCTCTAAACTGTAAAGGCCGTAGGACATTCTTTAATAATTATAATTAATGTAGGATTGTTTTCCATTTATTCCAAGATTCATAAAAAGTTGTAATACAAGAATTTATGTCTATTTTTGTGGCCAGCTTTCAGATTGTATTGTATTGCAAACAGGGAAAATTAAAGTACATTTTTCATTTTTCATTAGATCAAGGGTATTTAAGCATATAAAAATGGCTTTGGCTGAAAAATAACACAGTAACTAAGAATTTGAATAAACCGTTATTTTAAAGATTAGTTTATTCGCATTTCATCTCCCTGTTTTAATTATGTAAACAAAATAATTCCTAATAGGCTGCGTCCATCAATAAATAAGGCAACTGCAACACATAGACCTCAGCTATCTTAGCATTCTGAGATATCACAGTTGAAATTCAGTGGCAAATTGTCAAATTTTGGAGTATGATTTCAGGACTTTTTTGGAATTACAGAGGGATTGAGAGTGAGAATAGAACCAATTTGATTCCCAAAGACCTCTAATTCTTATTTTAATTGTTAAAATTTCTCCAAAAGAAACCCAAAACTTGGGCTCAAAATCTTTGCTCATGTGTTTTGGTTAATACCACTAACTATGCTCCTACATTTTTTCAGATAATAGGAAATTGAATTACAGCCCTAACCCCACAGACTTTTTCAAGAAAATTATATTTTTCT
>NW_015413265.1:10569-12371 GCF_001527695.2 Protobothrops mucrosquamatus | reverse complement strand
AACCACTTTATCACAGGTTCTTATCCCTATTCCCAAGTTGGTGGGCTGCAAAATCCAAGAGACAATACAACACACATGCCCAAGCATTCAAAGTCTAATTCTCAATGCTCACTAGTCCTCTCCTTTCCCTTCTACTACACTTCTACTATTCCAGTTACTACTCCAAGTAATTCCCACTGCTGGAGAGAAGTAGCGTTTTTTATCTGCTTTAGGCTGCTTCACAAACAAACACCTCCTTCCCTCTCTTCCAAACTCCAGGAACTGCCTCTCTGCTCAGCTTTTATAAGCAACAGTTGCTGAGACGGCTAGGGAGAGAGCTTAAAGAGACAGGACTACAGTAGCACAGCTTCTGGCCACTTTGTATGCAGCCCGCTGTCTCACAGTATTGATGCCTAAATGGGATATAAACCATATTAAGAGTGAGAGGAGGGTTGCAACCCCCATAAAACTTTTGATCCCACTGATACCTCTAGTCTACTATCTTGTCTTTCCATGATCATAGTTTGCAGTCACTCCTGCATTCCTGCATTTTGATGTGGATTTGATACCTAGTTAAAATGCAACAGTCTGTTCACCGGATTTCCCACAGATAAGACCATTTGTGATGCATCATAGTGAGAAAGACTAGCCTTGAACACTGACAGAAGAATTCCTCCAAACAAAGTATTTGTTGTATTTCAGTTAAGGTATGCGAGAAGGTATGGTGATACAGCGCCAAGAGCTGTCTCGGCCTCAAAAGGGAGATTGTACCGTGAAGTGTGTGCTCTGTGATCCTGGCCTGTAGTGGAAAATTGACTTCAAATGATGATAGAAATGAGTTAATCTTAGTTTTTTATATTCAGTCTGTTCCTTTAAATGAGTCTTAGAAGAATGGCCTGAATTTAACCAGCTTTAAAGTTCTTAGCAATCACTTGAGAAAACCATTTTAATCTATACGCTCCTTCCTTGGTCAAGCAACACTTGGTCAAGTGATGAGAGGAAACAGAAATGGACACAAATTGCTAAAAACTGAATTGTGATATGAGTTCTGGCAGAGAAGTACCTTCAGTTTATGGTAAAGCAGAGTTAGCTTGAGAGATCAGTAAAACGGCCCACCAGGTAGAAAAAGTGAAGAAGGGAAATTTCTTCCCCTTTTATTATAATACTGTACAAGTGCTTGAAATCATCTCATAGAATTATACAATAAAAGATTCAGGATGGATAAAAGAAATATGCCTACATGTATAATAAAATTGTACATGCTTTGAAAATTGATTGAGAAGTGCTTTGGATTTCATAATAAGGGAGACTATGAGAGGTTAAAAAGTCAAGATGCCATCTGTGGCCACACAAAGACCTGCTCTTTTTTTTTTTTTTTTTACATACTTCATGTATGTGAAATATCTACAAAGGGGCTGGGCTACCATCCTGGTTTTTTTTAATCTGTTGTGCAGATGCTCCTGCTCCACATAAGTCTGAATGTAGCATCTTTCTTTTTATTAAAGTTTCCAACACCATCTTTATTTCTGAGAATACCGTACCTTGAATTCCCAGCCATTCTCAAAATATAAAATGGTGAATGGTCACAGCATGATGAGATGGAACAAGATGGAACAAAATCTGTGTGTTGTTTCCTTGTTTTCCTCCTCTCCTGCTGTTAACCAACAATGTTTTAATGTTGTGACTATCTTTCGCAAGGGTCCTAAGTGAATTTCCCATTTAGAAATCTCTATCCCTATGGGTCCACCCTTGTTTTGTCAGTCTTTTGTAAAGCTTTCTTTCCTAGGATATTTCACTTCTATTAAATCAGGATGGCTAGGAAG
>NW_015413265.1:0-1766 GCF_001527695.2 Protobothrops mucrosquamatus | reverse complement strand
ACAGATAAGACCATTTGTGATGCATCATAGTGAGAAAGACTAGCCTTGAACACTGACAGAAGAATTCCTCCAAACAAAGTATTTGTTGTATTTCGGTTAAGGTATGCGAGAAGGTATGGCGATACAGGGCCAAGAGCTGTCTCGGCCTCAAAAGGGAGATTGTACCGTGAAGTGTGTGCTCTGTGATCCTGGCCTGTAGCGGAAAATTAACTTCAAATGATGATAGAAATGAATTAATCTTAGTTTTTTATATTCAGTCTGTTCCTTTAAATGAGTCTTAGAAGAATGGCCTGAATTTAACCAGCTTTAAAGTTCTTAGCAATTACTTGAGAAAACCATTTTAATCTATACGCTCCTTCCTTGGTCAAGCAACACTTGGTCAAGTATTGAGAGGAAACAGAAATGGACACAAATTGCTAAAAACTGAATTGTTATATGAGTTCTGGCAGAGAAGTACCTTCAGTTTTTGGTAAAGCAGAGTTAGCTTGAGAGATCAGTAAAACGGCCCACCAGGTAGAAAAAGTGAAGAAGGGAAATTTCTTTCCCTTTTATTATAATACTGTACAAGTGCTTGAAATCGTCTCATAGAATTATACAATAAAAGATTCAGGATGGATAAAAGAAATATGCCTACATGTATAATAAAATTGTACATGCTTTGAAAATTGATTGAGAAGTGCTTTGGATTTCATAATAAGGGAGACTATGAGAGGTTAAAAAGTCAAGATGCCATCTGTGGCCACACAAAGACCTGCTCTTTTTTTTTTTTTTTACATACTTCATGTATGTGAAATATCTACAAAGGGGCTGGGCTACCATCCTGGTTTTTTTTAATCTGTTGTGCAGATGCTCCTGCTCCACATAAGTCTGAATGTAGCATCTTTCTTTTTATTAAAGTTTCCAGCATCATCTTTATTTCTGAGAAAACCTTGAATTCCCAGCCATTCTCAAAATATAAAATGGTGGATGGTCACAGCATGATGAGATGGAACAATATTCATTTTCTCATAAACAAACACAAATGATTGCTGACATGTTAAAGAATGGCAGTTACAGGACTCCTTTCTTCTGCCTATTTAAGTGCTTTGTGGTTGCTATATCCACCCTTCTGAACATGCATGCAAGCCTTCCAAGGGAATCCACGGGGGGGAGGAGTAAAAATTGTTAATTTGGCAACTGTGACTGTGCAATCGAAACTCCACCTACTTTTTGTATGTGTGCGACACATAAAAAAGCAGAAATTTAACCACATCACTGTTCTCATCTTGAGGCTTTTGTCCTCTCTGAAGATGCCCCCTAGCCACTACCCCTGCTCCTTAACCTGCATGATTATCAGTTTAGATGAAGATTCCCTGTGATAAGTTCTTAAAAGTCCAAATGTGTTTGTCAGCTTAACATTGGGATTCTCTGCTATAAATAGGTTAATAAGGAAGTAATCGTATGTAAACCTACCCTGCTGCCTCCTGCTGCATTTTTTCCATTACTTAAACTTATTGCTATTCTTAGAAAACTATGTATTTCTTATCAGGTACGCCTGATTTACCAGTTGCGGCCTTTTCTGGACCGAGACGCCTTGCGCACAGTCACCCATGCCCTCGTCACCTCCCGCCTGGACTACTGTAACGCTCTCTACATGGGGCTTCCCTTGAGGAGCACCCGGAGGCTCCAACTGGTCCAGAATGCGGCTGCGCGGGCGGTGTTGGGAGGGACTCGTCGCTCCCATGTAACACCGTTGCTGCGCGAGCTGCACTGGTTGCCGGTGGCCT
>NW_015413264.1:0-1802 GCF_001527695.2 Protobothrops mucrosquamatus | reverse complement strand
CAGTTTGTACTCTGTTCATACGCCATCGCAGTTCCCTACTGTGACCGTTGATCGTCCGGCACACTGGGTCGGTGGCAAAGGGAAAAATCTTTCCCTATTCAAGGTGATCACCCTTGCGAGGGTCCCTCTAAAATTCTCACCCCTGTTACGGGGCTCTAAGAGTTGAAGCCTGAACCCTGATCCATCAGCCAACGCAACACTTCAATGCTTGGCCAGCCAGAATGCTGGGAATTGATGTCCATAGAATCTGCCTGAGGTTGAGAAACACTCTTGTAGAAATAGGCAGAAAGGGGAAAATGAGCTTTGTTCCATGCATGAACAAAGACCAGATATGTCCAGTGAAAACCTCTTAGTCTGGGTTTGGCTGTAACAAATTCTAGGCAGATCTTTACCCTACTCTCCCTTCCTCCTTCCAATGGCCTACGCACCAGCCTACCAATCATTCCAACATCTTCCTTCCCTTCATTGCTGGTGACCATACTTGAATTCAGTCTGGTGTATCCCAATCTTCCCATGCCCACCTACATCTTCTTCTAACCCCTTTCCTACATTTCATTGCCAGCTTTGCTCTTTCCCTGTTGTCTCCTACCCTGGAGCACCTGTGCCCGGAACATGCACATTCTGGGTCTGTGCTCAAATCAACAGAAATGTCTTGGATCTGGGTCCACATAGAACACTCCTAGTTTGATCTGGCTGTGAGCAATGTGCATGGACCATTTTGCACACCCCTGTAATACGGGTAGTCATCGACTTACCGCAGTTCATTTAGTGACCATTACAACAGCATTGGAAAAAGTGGCATGACCATTTTTCACATTTACAGTATCCCCATGGTCACATGATCAGAATTCAGATGTTTGACAACTGGGTCCTGTTTATGGCGATTGCAGTGTCCCTTTTGTCACCCTCTGACAAGCAATGTCAATGGGGAAGTGTGACTCACTTCACAACCAGGTTACTAACTTAGCAACTGCAATGATTCATTTAACAACTGTGGCAAGAAAGATCATAAAATGGGGCATAGTTCACAACAAATGTTTTGTTTAGCAACATAAACTTTGGGCTCAATTGTGGTTGTAAGTTGAGGACTACCTGTACATTTCTAAAATTCCTTTTCAGTACTAAACAGCTTACTTGTACTACTATTTGAGTAGCATAATTTTGATTTTGTTTGTCAGTACCTATGTGCATAGTAATATAGATTACTCTTTGTTTAGCAACTATCTCATTTAGTGACCATGCACATCTATGACGCTGATGAAAAAATAACTTTGCAACCAATTCTTACATTTACAACCTTTGCAGTTCTGTAATGCATTGGAAATTTCATGTAAGATAATAAGTACATTTGCAATTTTGCTTAGCAACGATTTCGCTTAGTGACTAAGTTGCTAGTCCTAACTGTGGTTGCTAAACAAGAACTATCTGTATCAGAAACTGTTTCTCGGTGATAGTCAGTGAGGTTTATTCATAGCTTAATAAATGAGTAATGATTAATAAATAAATTAATATTGTAGCAAAATGAATTGGACATCTCACCCAGTCTACCCAAAGCTTGTGGACATGGCCTGAGCAAAATCCAGGTTCCCATTGATGCCTTAGGCCAGGGGTGTCCAAACTTTTTTCAAAGAGGGCCAGATTGGATGAAGTGAACGTGCTGGAGGGCCGAACATTTTTCCGAACATTCTTTGAACCATTACAATTAAATGCAAATGAATTATTTTATGCCTCTTTCCTCTCCCTCTCTTTCCTCTTTCTCTCTCTCTCTCTCTCTCTCTTTCCTTTCCCTTTCCTCTCCCCTC
>NW_015413263.1:0-1802 GCF_001527695.2 Protobothrops mucrosquamatus | reverse complement strand
AATCTTAAAGGGAATCAGGTTGGAGAAAGATCATGTAGAACGTGGATGATTGGCTCAAAGTCACCCAGCCGGCTTTCATACCCAAGGTGGGACTAGAACTCACAGTCTCCTGGTGATTGGCCCAAAGTCAGCCAGGCGGCTTTCACACTTAAGGTAGGACTAGAACTCACAGTCTCCTGGTGATTGGCCCAAAGTCACCAAGATGGCTTTCATACCCAAGGTAGGACTAGAACTCACAGTCTCCTGGTGATTGGCCCAAAGTCACCCAGATGGCTTTCATGGCTAAGACAGGACTAGAACTCACAGTCTCCCACTTTCTAGCGTGGTGCCTTAACCGTTAGACCAAACTAACTCTCAAATATAATCTCATGATTCTGAATGATTTTGTTTCAGATAACTTCGAGATTCTGTCTGTTTAAAATGATCTGAATATTTAACGTAAGAACAATCAATCAGTGTGAGCAAAGAATCCTTTGGAGTTCATCTGTGATCCGTGTGAATGAATCAAGGGACACATGCCGGACTATTTTGACTGCTTGACCTTCCTGAATTCTCCAAACTCACCTAGCTGAAGTGTTACCCTTAGAGCAAATGAAAGACAGTCTGCTGAGTATGATCCTTTCCTCAAACATTTATTAAAGGAGAAATTCTGCAGATGCCGTCATGTCACCAAGGCACCCATTTTGATGAGGGAACTGACTTCTTTCAAGGGGTGAGGCTGGTCTGAAAACTCCTGTTCCTCAAGGGAAGTGATTAAAACGAGGTGGAATCTCTGTCAGTATAACTGAAAATATTCAGTGTTGGCAAGGTTGTGTTCTGCTAACTATTAGGCTTCTTGAGATTCTGTGAAGCGTAAATCACATGGGCCTAGATAAGGATGGAATTTAAGTTACCCAAGAGACAGTTTACAAACTTGCTATCACCAGAGATCGGAGAGTTAATTCAGAGGAATTGGAGTCCTACAAGAAACCACAAAAGCTCCAGACGCCAGCCTAGCATACAACTTTCCATGAAGGAAGCATCCTAACTTAGAGGAGGTGGAAGCATCACAACTTAGGGGGAAGATGGAATTTGACTGTTCCTGCTCCCATCTCAAAATTTCCCCTTCTTTTTCACCTTTTGTTTTGTTTCTTTGTGTTCCTGGCTTGGCTGTTTTAGCTGGTGGGGAACGAGAGAAGAATTCCATTTGACTTGTAAACTTCAGCAATGAAATCCTCTCCCTCCCTCCCCCCCTTAATTTAATAGGGAAGGGTGAGACATCATGCCTTTCTGACAACTACAAGCCAACAGTGTTAATTTTGGAACACTCCCTGAGCTGTGTCAGGCTTTGCGCTGGCACGTTTTTTGTTATGCCAGCTGCTTTAAGTCAACACACCTGCCTGCAAGATGGGATGGTTTGAAGGGGGGGGAGGTGGTGTTGAGGCAACAGGGAAGCATCCTCATGATGATGAGAGTGACACAAGGGTTCTGGGATGACTTCATGGGTTTACTTTTGCTGAGTGATCTATTAGGAGAAGACGGATTTGTTTTTGCAGCTTGTCAGAACCTTCCATTCTGGAGGTGGAATATACCTGGGTTGTACAGGACCATGCTCAGAAAGAGGATGAAAAGATTTTGTGTCCAGCTAATTCTGTGCTATTTAGGTCTTCTTCCATTTTACTAATTATCTTAACACCATTGTTTTTTCTATCCATCCACTGCAGCCAGAAGTTTCTGGGTATAAGCAAAAGTCTTGACAATCTATTTTTAACTATTTTGGTATGGTTTCTTCTTTCCACTGCCTTGCTTTTTTTTTTTTTTTT
>NW_015413262.1:0-1802 GCF_001527695.2 Protobothrops mucrosquamatus | reverse complement strand
CAAGGCCTTCCTTCCTTCCTTCCTTCCTTTCTCCCTCCCTCCCTCCCTCCCTCCCATCCATCCATCCATCCATCCATCCATCCATCCATCCATCCATCCATCCATCCATCCATCCAACAATCACAAATTCCAAGACATCCATCCATCCATCCAAACTTCCAGGGCATCCATCCATCCCAATTCCAGGCCTTCCTTCCTTCCTTCCTTCCTTCCTTCCTTCCTTCCTTCCTTCCTTCCTTCCTTCCTTCCAATAAAGGCAAGCATATCCTGGGGCGACCTTCCCCCCCCCTTTAGACACTGTGTAGTAGGAGATCCATGTTAACCCCCAACCAGAAGCGACCTGGTTCCAGAGGCTGTTTGTCAGAAAAGACACACCCAGATGCCTCCTGAGTCCCCCTTCCCCCTTTAAGCTTCTCACCAGAGGAGCTGAAAACACCCAACATCTCCCTCTGTGTGGCCAATAACATCTCACACTGAGTGGTGCCCTTTCCTTTCCAGTTGAAAGCCATTAACCCTCCAGTCCCTTCTCCTCCACCCTTCGCAAAGCCGTATGATACAGCTTAGATGAATAAAGAGTGCAGATGCTAAATTACCCTGACTTTCAGCTAACAGCGACCACGTGTGTGTGTGTGTGTATGTGTGTGTGTGTGTGTGTGTGTGTGTGTGTGAGGGAAGTAAACTAGGCTCAGAAACTGTGAGTAAAAAGAAAGGAAAAGAAAAACAGCGTATAACCTCTGCTTTACAACATCCTTCCCTAAGACAGCAATACTGACGTTAATCAGCATATTTAGGCTTTCTTTTCTTTTTTCTCTTGGCAATACTAGTAAGCCAGTTTTTCTCCATCTTTGGCAGCTTGGAGAGGTGTGAACTTCAACTCCCAGAATTCCCCATCCGGTATACCGGTTCTGGGAATTTTGGGAGTTGAAGACCACACAACTTAAAAGCTCTCAAGGTTGAGAAACATGGTGTAGACCAGGGGTAGGCAACCTTGGCTCTTTTATGACTCCTGGACTTCAACTCCCAGAATTCCTGAGCCAGCCATGCTGAGGGGAAAGGGAGAGGTTTCCAAGCTGAGCCATGCTGGCTCAGGAATTCTGGGAGTTGAAGTCCACGAGTCATAAAGCGGCCTAGGCCTAGACCAGAGGAAGGCAACCTTGGCTGTTTTATGACTCGTGGACTTCAACTCCCAGAATTCCTGAGCCAACCATGCTGAGGGGAAAGGGAGAGGTTTCCAAACTGAGCGATGCTGGCTGAGGAATTCTGGGAGTTGAAGTCCACGAGTCAGAAAGCGGCCTAGGCCTAGGCCAGAGATAGGCAACCTTGGCTCTTTTATGACTCGCGGACTTCAACTCCCAGAATTCCTGAGCCAGCCATGCTGAGGGGAAAGGGAGAGGTTTCCAAGCTGAGCCATGCTGGCTCAGGAATTCTGGGAGTTGAAGTCCACCAGTCATCAAAGAGCCAAGGTTGCCTACCCCTGGTGTAGACAGAGCAAGGATGCCCAAACTTGGCGATTTTAAGACCTGTGGACTTCAACTCCCAGCATTCCCCAGCCAGCAGATTGGCTGGGGGATTCTGGGAGTTTAAATCCTACGTGGTTGGCTGGGGAATTCTGGGAGTCGGAGTCCACACTTCTTAAAGCTGCCAAGGTTGAGAAACACTGAGTACAGCATGGATGTTCAAACCTGGCCACTTTAAGACCTGTGGACTTCAACTCCCAGAATTCCCCAGCCAGCACGGCTGGCTGGGGAATTCTGGGAGTTGAAGTCCACGAGTCTAAAAGTGGCCAAGCTTGGACACCCCTG
>NW_015413261.1:0-1802 GCF_001527695.2 Protobothrops mucrosquamatus | reverse complement strand
CCCGGTGCCTGGAGGCCGTGCGAGTCTGGATGGGGAGGAACAGGCTTCGTCTCAACCCGTCCAAGACCGAGTGGCTGTGGTTTCTGGCGTCACGTCATAGCCAGTTGGTTCCATCTCTGGCTATCGGGGGTGAGTCATTAGCCCCCGCGGAGAGGGCCCGCAACCTGGGCGTCCTCCTGGATGCTCGGCTGTCTTTAGATGATCATGTGACGGCCGTGGCCAGGGGGGCTTTTCATCAGGCTCACCTGATACGCCAGTTGCGCCCCTTTCTGGATCGGGACGCCCTACGCACAGTCACTCAAGCCCTCGTTTCCCGCCTGGACTATTGCAATGCTCTCTACATGGGGCTCCCCTTGAGGTGCACCTGGAGGCTCCAGCTAGTTCAGAATGTGGCTGCGCGGGGGATTTTGGGGGCCTCTAGATGCTCCCATGTAACACCTCTCCTGCGCGAGCTGCACTGGCTGCCGGTGGCCTTCCGGGTGCGCTTCAAGGTGTTAGTAACAACTTTTAAAGCGCTCCATGGCAATGGACTAGGTATTTGCAAGACCGCCTCCTACCAAACACCTCCCTTCGACCAGTCCGCTCCCACAGAGAGGGCCTTCTTAGAGTGCCGTCGGCCAGACAATGCCGGCTGGCGACCCCCGGGGGGAGAGCCTTCTCTGTGGCAGCTCCTGCCCTCTGGAATGACCTACCCCCCGACCTATGTACAGTTGCGGACCTGCGCCTTTTTTCGCCGAGCCCTGAAGGCCCATCTATTCCGTGCAGCCGGCCTGGCGTAGTTTGATTATGTTTTAGTGGGGGTTTTGTATGGGGTGTTTTTAGAACAGGCCTGTTATTTAATTTGATTTTAGAACAGAAACTATTTATTTATTATCTTGGTTTTTAGTATCGCCTGTTCACCGCCCTGAGTCCCGTAAGGGAGATAGGGCGGTATATAAATTTAATAATAATAATAATAATAATAATAAAGGGGGAAAAAAACCCAACCTATCAAAAACAGTGCCATAAAAACAGATTAGAAACACAAGTTAAGATAGGCAATAAAATGGTAAGTGAGCACCTGTCCAGCCTAGACTAGTTCAAATCACCAGGACCAGATGGATTACACCCCAAGGTTCTCAAGGAACTGGCAGATGTGATCTCAGAACCACTGAACTATATCTTTCAAAGATCCTGGAGCACTGGGGAACAATCAGGGACTGGAAAAGAGCTGATGTAGTTCCCATCTTCAAAAAAAAGATAAAAAATTGATCCAGGAAACTATAGAACTATCAGCTTGACCTCAATACCTGGGAAGATTCTGGAAAAGATAATCAAGCAATGAATCAGCAAGCACCTAGAGGCAAATAAAGTCATTACCAAAAGCCAGCATGGGTTTGTCAAAAACAGATCATGCCAGACAAATCTTATTTCATTCTTTAACCAGGCTTAAGATACAGAAAGATCTTGACAGACTTGAACATTGGGCGCTATCTAATAAAATAAAATTCAATGGTGAAAAAAGTAAGGTTCTACATTTAGGCAAGAAAAACCAAATGCACAGGTATAGTAAAGGTGGTACCTTGCTCAATAGTAGTAACTGTGATAGAAGTCTTGGAGTCTTAGTGGACAATCACTTAAATATGAGCCAGCAGTATGCTGTGGCTGCCAAAAAAGCCAACACAGTGTTAGGCTGCATTAACAGAGGGATAGAATCAAGATCATGTGAAGTGTTAATACCACTTTACAATGCCTTGGTAAGGCTACACTTGGAATACTGCATCCAGTTTTGGTCACCATGATGTAAAAAAGATGTTGAGACT
>NW_015413260.1:0-1802 GCF_001527695.2 Protobothrops mucrosquamatus | reverse complement strand
CAGGAGTTTGATTATTCTTATCCAAATATTCAATTAAATTAATAATTTGTCTTACATTATATTTCATATATCTTCCAGTTATAAATCCTGATTGATCACTATGAATCAATTGATTCAACACTTGCATTAATCTATTTGCCATTACTTTTGAAAAAATCTTATAATCTGTATTCAATAAAGATATAGGTCTATAATTCTTGGGTTGAGTCAAATCCTGACCCTCCTTAGGTATTAAGGATATAAAGGCAGTTCTCCAGGAAGGAGGTACCGCTTCACCTAACAAAATACTATTAAACAATTCCCTTAATGGTTCTATCATTTCTTCCGATAACATCTTATAATAAATTGCTGTAAATCCATCTGTACCTGGTGCCTTACCAAGTTTTAATTGTTTAATTGCCCCCTTTATCTCCTCCAATGTAATTGGACAATTCATTTTTTCCCTTTGATTATCTGACAATCTAGGAAAGTGTGCCTCCTGTAAGTAATTATCTATTTGTTCATCTTGTATTTTTTCAGAAGCATATAACTTAGAATAAAAATCCCAAAACCCCTTTTTAATCAAGTTTTGTTGAAATGTCATTTTACCATTATAATCTATTTTCTCTATAATTCTTGATTTCTGCTTCTTTCGTAATTGATAGGCCAACCACCTTCCTGGTTTATTTGCATTAGAAAATGTGTTGTATTTCATATACCTTAAACTGGTTGCCGTCTGATCTGCTATTAACATGTTAAATTGTTCCCTAAGCACAGTAATGGATACTTTTAAATTATTATCCCGTGGATTCAAAATAAAAGCCTGTTCTTTCAATTTAATCTCTTCTTCCAGCTCTTTACGTTTTTGCGCTTGTTTACGCCTATGAACATTATTCATATAAATCAAATTTCCTCTCATATATGCTTTGCTAGCATCCTAGACCATTGAAATTGAAGTACCTTTGTGCATATTCAACAAAAAAAAATTCTTTCAATTGATCTCTACATTTCTGTAAATTTATATCATATCTAAATAAATTTTCATTCAATCTCCAAGTCCTTCTGCTCCCTTCTTCAGCACGTAACTCCATCCATACTGGACTATGATCTGACAATGTCCTGGGAAAAATCTTAATATTGTTCACCCTAGAACAAAATTCATTAGTAATTAAAAAAAAGTCAATTCTGGAATAAGATTGGTGCCTGTCCGAAAAAAAAGTAAAATCCCTTTCTTCCATATTTCTCTCTCGCCATATGTCTTTTAATTCCAGTTCATCCTTCAAGTCAAAAAAAGGTTTAGGCAATATTGAGTTAAACGTTTTGAAAGAACCTTTCTTGTCTTTTCTTGAATCTAAAACACCATTCCAATCCCCCATCATAATAACTGATTTATAATCCAGTTGGTTTATTTTCCGATATAACAATTTATAAAACTGTTTCTGCTGTTGATTTGGGGTGTATAATCCAATAATAAGACATTTCTTCCCATTCAATAATATTTCAACAAGAACATATCTTCCTTCTGAATCAGCATCAATCAATTTGGGTTGAAAGTCTTTCCTGATATAAACAACTATTCCACCTCTTTTCTGCGGCGCAGGTGCCATAAAATGTATACCCAGCCGTGAGTTAGACAAATATTTTTGATCTTTAGCTGTAGTATGAGTTTCTTGTAAACAAACAACATCATTTTTATGTTGTTTCAAATAATAGAATATCTTTTTCCTTTTCTGTGGAGAATTCAAACCATTAACATTCCAAGTCAGGAACCTTGCCATCTTTAGTGGCAGCGAGCCTCTGGAGCGCTCCTTGTAAATCAGCTG
>NW_015413259.1:11160-12342 GCF_001527695.2 Protobothrops mucrosquamatus | reverse complement strand
CTCTCTCTCCTCCCTCCCTTCCTTTCCAGATTAGAGGTGTGAAAAAATAATTGAACAGTCATCTCAGACTGTGCATCAAACATGAGTTACATTTTTATTCATTAGCAAGACTGATATCCTAGGTGCAGTTCAAAGTGCTGGTTGTTTCCTCTAAAGCCCTTCATAGTTTGGGACTGGACTCCTAGAGGAGTCCTCTCTCCTTGCTTGTTCCTATCCTTCTGATCCAGCCTGGCAGGATGGGCATGTTCTCAGTCCTGTTGGCTAAGGAATGCAGACTGGCGGGGCTCAGAAGGTGCACCTTTTCTGCTGTAGCACCCATTTTATGGGGCACTCTCCCACTAGATATTAGGATGGCTCTAACCCTGTTGGCTTTTTATAAGACCTGGTTCAAGGCCAGGAAGTTTAAATGTTTGAAGGGACTCAATTCCTTGGCTGTGTTAGTGATTGTGGATTGTGATACTTTTCTTCGCATTTAAATTTTTGTACCTGCTCTAATTTTTATTTTGATAATGTTGAGATGGATAGCTATTCAAATTGATTAAGTAAATAAATATCCCACATTTTGTACAGGAGTTCAAGGTGGCAAAGCAAGTATTTTCTCCTCTTATTTCCTTACAAGATCCCTGCAAGGTAGAGCCAGATCAGAAAACAATGACTGGCCCATAGTCACTCAACTGTGCTTCTGTGACTGGAGTAAGACTAAAATCTGGATCTCCTTCTTTCCTACACCACATTGCTTCTCTTATGTCTTTGATTTATAGCCCAGATCTTTTCTCCAAAAACACAAGTTGACGCGCATCATGCTGCTTCCCCCTATTTTTCCTTATTTGTGAAATAGGTTTGGCTGAGACAGGCTAGCTCTAGATTAGGGCTTTTCAACCAGTGGTACGGGTACCACCTGTGGTACATTGGCACCTAGAAGGTGGTACGCGACCATCCTAGAAAAGTGGTAGTGGGGGAGGGGAATGAGCTGAATCGGTGGCAGCACTGCACAAGCCTGAGCGAGAGATGGCTGGAGCTGCAGGGCTGTCAGGGCTCAGCGGAAGCGCCAGGATCAGTGCTGCTTTCCAGCTGATCGGTGCTTCTTCAGGGCTGTCAGGGCTCCAGCTGGAGCTCGGTGCTGATCCTGGTGCTTCTGCTGAGCCCTGAAGAAGCGCCGATCAGCTGGAATGTTGCAGCCTC
>NW_015413259.1:0-1802 GCF_001527695.2 Protobothrops mucrosquamatus | reverse complement strand
TTAAGCATGCTATGTGCACATGCCTCACTAAAACCGTTATAGAACTGTTATGTAAATTTATGCGCTTACTCCCCCCCTTCTCATTTAGCCCTTTGCTCTGATGATGTTAACAGGTTGTTAACGAAAGCTCAGCAATTAATAAAAAAAGCCTTTTACCTTACATCCCAGAGTGCTTTATTATTATCTGATTGACTTTAAACATATACATATATATATTCAAAATTTTGTGGCTGACAAAGAGTTAAGGGGAGACTAGTATAGCTATTTCAAGCTCTTTAGCTCTCATCAGCTAGTCTTACCCCTCTGGGATTTGAACCTGGGCAGCTTGCATGTTAGGCAGCTGTATTAACCTTTAGGCCACAGGCTCCTCCTCACTCCTGTCAGTAGAGACCAGGGAGGATATATATTTATGTGTTGGGTGGAGCACCAGTCTACCAAATATAAAGCAATCTGTTCTGTGTTTCACTCCAGTCTAGGAGCATCTTTTGCAGGCAGACATCACTACTGTGAACACTGTAAATTCAAAATTTTGTGGCTCACAATTTGATGGTGATTAGGTATCATCAAGTCTGTGTTGACTCTTAGCGATCACATAGAATATGTTCTCCAGGATGTTCTGTTCCCACTTTAGGTCTTTACAGCAATGTACTTATCATCTTCTTCTCTTTCCTTCCACCTTTTCCAGCATTATAATTGGCCTCAAGAGGACTAAGTCTTCTCATAATGTGTCCAAAGTGTGATAATTTGAGCCTGGTTATTTGCACCTCTAGTGAGAACTCTGGGTTGATTTGTTCTATGATCCATTTGTGGTCCTTGGTACTCTCAGGAGTCTCCCTCTAACATCAAGAAGAGTCAATGCTTTTACTATTCTGTTTCTACAGAGTCCATTAGTGAACACAGTGATTGCCAATTTTTATTCTTGCTTTAAGTTTGACTATTTTTGGGTTCCTCCAAATTAAAATTTTAAACTATTTATCCAAGGCATTTTGAGAAATGTGTATCACAATTTTTTAAAAGTACATAAACCAATATGAAATATTCATTTTAGAAAACATGTTAGAAACAAGCACTTTGCTTAAAAGGATTATAGGAAGATCTTAATTCTGTGAAGAAAAGCCAGCTAGGACAGGATTATATCATGTAATAAATAATAATATTAATAACCTGCAACAATATCTTTAACACTGTCGAACAACATCTGGCTAACTGTGCAACAAAATGCAATAATAACTTCACATCATTCGACAGAACCTTTAACACCATCAAATAACATCTGCCCATCGTAGGTCCTTGGGAAGGAGTCAATAGGTAGATTAAAATACCAAATCCAGTCTAAGCATATGACTGACAGTGTGATTAACATAATGACAATGTATTAAGTTTTATGTTACCTGATTGCCATCAACTCTTCAGTGCTTTGCAAATTACTTAAAACATTAAAAACAAAACAAAAAACCAGAGAGAAAAAGAAGGGTAGAGCTGGCACGATGAAAAAAACCAGACATATTATGATCCCATTGCACATCATTATTACATAATATTTATGGCAAGAACAAACATTCTTAAGGGTACACACAAGAATAAAATCAAATTAAAGGATGGAGGAATAATAATAATAATAATAATAATAATAATAATAATAATAATAATAATAATAATAATAATAATAATAATAATAGTAAAGTTGGAAGGGACCTTGAAGGTCATCTAGTCCAACCCCCTGCTCAGGCAGGAAACCCTATACCATTTCGGACAAATGGCTGTCCAGTCTCTTCTTAAAAACTTCCAGTGTTGGAGCATTC
>NW_015413258.1:0-1803 GCF_001527695.2 Protobothrops mucrosquamatus | reverse complement strand
AAAAGGGGGGAATAAAAAGAGGTCGCCGGTTCCATCTTTCCTGCCCAAAAGCTCTGAAAGGCCTTGCGCGGCTGCCCGATGGGTTTCACGCGCGCCTCCATATGCCTTGCGTGGCACAACCGATTGCTACAACGTGAGTGGATCGAAGTGGGCACGCCTGGGAGCGCCCAACAGAATCAACAGCAGTCTTTTTTTTTTTTTCCTTTCATTTCTGTGTGTAGCAATCGTTGAATCCAGGTGCAAATTTATATTGTGATTGGTTTAGGTCCAATGCAGACTTTTCTCCAGTGGGTTGGGGGGGGGGCGTCTTTCAGAAGCGGATTGCTATTCTCGGAATTCCCCCTTTCAGCACAGCCGAAGACGAAGAATTCTGGGAATTGAAGACTAGACACTGCTCGAGGACGCCTGGCTTCTTTTTATTATGTGAGCGCAGTTATTAAGAGTTGTTAATTGTGTTTTTTATCGCACAACGGCATTTGGCCTATAGCAGCTCAAGTACGCTAAAGCCTAAGATTGCTTCCTGCCGTGCTTTTGTTTAAGCTTCTATGATTAGGATCGCTTCCTGTAGCTGGCTCCCTTGCTCTTTTCAGCAGTTCTAGCACTCTCAAATTGGCCACTGTTGGACACGGCAATTGCTGTTTTGGCTAGAGGATAATAATAAAGTTGGAAGGGACCTTGGAGGTCATCTAGTCCAACCCCCTGCTCAGGCAGGAAACCCTATGCCATTTCAGACAAATGGCTGTCCAGTCTCTTCTTAAAAACTTCCAGTGTTGGAGCATTCACCGCTTCTGGAGGCAGGTAGTTCCACTGGTTGACTGTTCTAACTGTCAGGAAGTTTCTCCTTAGTTCTAGGTTGCTTCTCTCCTTGGTTAGTTTCCATGATCCGTTGCTTCTTGTCCTGTCTTCAGGGGCTTTGGAGAACAGCTTGACTCCCTCTTCTTTGGAGTAGCCCCTGAGATACTGGAAGGCTGCTATCATGTCCCCCCTCGTCCTTCTCTTCATTAAACTAGACATCCCCAATTCCAGCAGCCATTCTTTATATGCTTTAGCCTCCAGTCCCCTAATCATCTTTGTTGCTCTTCTTGTACTCTTTCTAGAGTGAGCATTCCAAAACTCAAATTGGTATACAAAAATCAAAATGTTCCCTGACCTTTCCTTTCCCTTTTCACTTAATAGCAATAACACTTAGACTCATATACCGCTTCACAGTGCTTTACAGCCCCTTCTAAGTGGTTTATAGAGTCAGCCTATTGACTCCCAACAATCTGGGTCCTCATTTTACTGACCTCGGAGAGATGGAAGTCTGAGTCAACATGGAGCTGGTGAAGATCGAACTCCTGGAGTGAACAGTGAGTTGGCCTGCAGAACGGCTCCTGAGGCCGTGAAAAATGGGGGAAAGAGAACACGTGGTCCTGTAAATTGTCCCAAAGTTCAAAGTCCACAGGACCTTCTTGCTGTTTACCTTGGAAAAGTTTCATTTCTCATCCAAGAAATTTCTTCAGTTCAGAACTGAAAAAGCTTCTCGGGTGAAGAGCAAAATGTTTTCGAGGAAAAAAAACCAAGAAAGTCCAGTTGCCTTTTGCAAAAGCACTTTTGGGACAACCATAATAATAATAATAATAATAATAATAATAATAATAATAATAATAATAATAGTAGTAGTAGTAGTAGTAGTAGTAGTAGTAGTAGTAGTAGTAGTAGTAGTAGTAGTAGTAGTAAAGTTGGAAGGGACCTTGGAGGTCATCTAGTCCAACCCCCTGCTCAGGCAGGAAACCCTATACCATTTCAGACAAATGGCTGTCC
>NW_015413257.1:0-1803 GCF_001527695.2 Protobothrops mucrosquamatus | reverse complement strand
GGGGTGCTACCAGAATGAGAACTCCTTCATATATATGCCTTCCTAATTCTCAGCCATAAATCTATTTATCTAAATTTCTAATGCCTGCTTGGAAATGCAGAACAGGAGACTGTTTAATCACCACAGCTGGTGTGAAGGCTTCCAACCGGTGACAAATGTGGAATAAATGTTAAACGTATGCCGGTATCGTCTCCTTTTTAAAAAAAATATTTTTTATTCCTCGCTTGGAACTATACGCTCTTTGACCTCCTTGGAATTCGCAGAGAAATCCCAATCGGTGGCTATTCCCATCAGTTCTCAGGAGGATCGACCCTGCTTTTTTTTGGGGGGGGGGGGAATTCAGTCCAAAAGGAAAGGAGACCCTATAGTGATCCACCATCCTAACCTGGACGTTTTCACCAATTTGCAAGGCGGACATCTCTTTCATTCCTCAACGCAAAGTCAACTAAGGGGTTACCCAACTTGGTGCGCCAAAAGACTCGGTCCTGGAGTTTTATACGTAGTCCTCCATTTACAACCACTACCCCAAATTTCGGTCACTAAGCGAGCCATTTCTTAAGCGAGTTTTGCCATTTGACAGCCTTCCTGGCCACAGCAGTTGATTCGCTGTGGTTGTGAAGTTAATTAACACAGTGGTTTAAGTAAACCCGGTTTACCCGTCGAATTGGCTTGTCTGAAGGTTGCAAAAGGGGATCGCGCAACTGCCGTCAGCAACTGGCGTGTACTTGTGACAGTTGCAGGATCCCGGGGGTCATGTGATCATCTTTTGTGACTTTCTCACAAGCAAAGTCAGGGGTGAATCTGGATTCACTTAACAAACGGGTTACGAACTTAGCTAACTGCTAGGGATCCGCTTAAAAACTGGGGCAAGAAAAGGGAGCCAAACCCACTTAGCAACTGTTTCACTTAGCAGCGGACGTTTTGGGCCCAACTGTCACAAATCACGAGTCAAGGACTAGCTGTAAACCAATCAGCGAGTTCCCAATACATCCTCTGGCTTGGCAGGCAGGCAGGCCGGCTCCTTACGAAGGCGTTGAAATATGGCCGGACGTAAAAGGCTTACGAGGGATTAGAGCTCTTTCAGCATCGCATTTAAGGACATCTAGATGTAAGCAACAGAAATATGATTTAGAACAGGAATATGCTTAATGGGTTCCCCCCCCCTCCACCTTCCTTTTCTGCTGCCATCAGAGCTTATTCAACTCTGCTTGTTCAGAATCAGGAGGGAAGGCGCTGAAACGTCTGGGTACGTCCTATGGTAGGATTGACATGGTTGAGACACGGTTGAGACAAAACTCCACGATCCTCAGCTGAACAAGGGCTGAAATGCCCAGACTGGCTTCGAAACGAGATAGGAGGCAAATGAGATGATGATGATGATAGATAGATAGATAGATAGATAGATAGATAGATAGATAGATAGATAGATAGATAGATAGATAGATAGATAGATAGATGATAGATAGATAGATAGATAGATAGATAGATAGATAGATAGATAGATAGATAGATAGAAAGATGATAGATAGATAGATGATAGATAGATAGATAGATAGATAGATAGATAGATAGATAGATAGATAGATAGATAGATAGATAGATAGATAGATAGATATGGATGGATGGATGGATGGATGGATGGATGACAGAGAAAGAGAGAGAGATGATAGATTCATACAGAGATGAGAGAATGACAGAGAAAGATCAGTGAGAGAAAAAGAGACATGATAGATAGATAGATAGATAGATAGATAGATAGATAGATAGATAGATAGATAGATAGATAGATAGATAGATAGATAG
>NW_015413256.1:0-1803 GCF_001527695.2 Protobothrops mucrosquamatus | reverse complement strand
GGAGTTCTCACCTACATCGTCCACAGGGGACGACTCGGGGACTCAACTCCTACCTCGGGCAGCTCACCTTTCCCCCTATGCCCAGGGGAAAGGTATCAAGCCGTTTGACAGCTGATGCAGGCTGTCAAAACGGCTTTTACGCAGAAACAGGCGGGAGCAGCAAACAGCTGCGTCCAGCGAAGGCGCCTGCCACCGGAAGCCCATCCTCTTCTTCCAATATCATCTGTATAGTGTAGACAGTTTGTTTCCGTGTTATAGTCATAAGTTGATTATCCACAATGTCACTATTCTCAGTAATTCATATCTGAGAGTCAGTTCCTGTTACTTTTAACACTGCAAGTGTCTCAGTTAGAGTCGTTCTTTGATCTTCAAAATTCTCCATAAATTGTAGATTAACATCCATTTGCTCAGTGTCTTGTTCCCCTGTCTCTTTAAGTTGTGTATATTGCTGCATACAGGCCTCTCTAGAGCTAGTTCCTTGACCTGTGGATTGATCCATTAGGGTTTGAGATTCAATTTGTGGTTCAGAGATGTCATTTTTAATATTTCTCCAGGATTTCATATATACTAGTGCTTCCAAAATTGCTTCTAATATAAGTTCATAATCAAGCTGTGGATGGACTTCCTCCATTTCAGTGGTGAGATAGTCTTTTACTTTTTTTAGAGGAGGCTATATTTACTAACAGTCAACACATACAAACAGTCAGCATTTATCCACCTCCACAATTACTAGTAAGCAACTTTACCACCCAGCTGTTTCAAATCCTTTATCTTTTCGCTTTTATCATCATTTGAAGGTCGAACCCAACCTCCGAAAACAAAGAGGAAATGTAGTTGCAGTAATAGTTTTCGCCACAATATGCCCTTAGTAAGCTGTGAAATCTCTTTTCCGACTTCCAATAAAGTTTTGTATTCAAACAATAAAGATTTATCCCTTTAAAAAAACAAGTCCAACTTAGAATAGATATAATAATAAAGTTCTATGATAGGGATTTTTCCAGAGCCCCAAAGTGACCAAAAAAAAGTAGCCAATAAAGAGTTAACTTTTTTTCTTTTCTTTTGTTAAAGCTATTTTCCCAGATAGACAAAGGCAGCTCTTTCAAAACAAGGAAGTAATTCCAGAGAGCTTTTAACAGGAGAGTAGTTAAGCAAAGAGAGAGAGGGAAAGGTCTCACCCGGATCATCCATGGTGGTTTCTTAACTCTTAGATGTTCTTTTGACTTTTGGCTGGTGCAGCTAAATGATCGGCCATGTTACTGGCCGATCTTTTCTCTGTTGGCCCTGCCTCGGACCACGGAAGGAGCTACCTCCTCCCCCCGCAATCGCCGAGAGTCCTCCTCATCGGTAGTCGCCCCTCCAGGGCGACTTTTCGACCCGATTAAGGGTCTACTGGCAGAGGGAAAGCAGCCAGTGAAGAGAGGAGTCTCTTCGTCCAACTGCACACACTGCAACCGGAACCGGAAGCCTGGTCTCCAATCTTTTTGATTTGGCAACCCGGAAACTGAGGTAGGCACTGCTATTTGTATGTATGCAAATGGACTACGCGTATGCGCACGAAAAAATGAGTCCTGTGCACATGTGCACAAATTGGCTGCATGTGAGTGCATGCACACATGCAAACAGCCACGTGCGAGCGCTCCACCTTCCTCCTCGTCCTTGAGCTCTTCCAGCTCCAGTTGCTGCTCCTGTCATCAGGCACTGTGACTAACATGGGTGAGGTTCACCCCCTTGGCCCTTCCTTCTTAGTCAACCTTCTTTCTGATGCCTATGGACCACTTGGGTCTCAATGAGTCACCCAGGCTC
>NW_015413255.1:0-1803 GCF_001527695.2 Protobothrops mucrosquamatus | reverse complement strand
TCCAAGTGTGGCCTTACCAAGGCATTGTAAAGTGGTATTAATACTTCACGTGATCTTGATTCTATCCCTCTGTTAATGCAGCCTAGCACTGTGTTGGCTTTTTTGGCAGCTGCAGCACACTGCTGGCTCATATTTAAATGATTGTCCACTAGGACTCCGAGGTCCCTCTCGCAGTTACTACTATTGAGCAAGATACCCCTTATACTATACCTGTACATTTGGTTTTTCTTGTCTAAATGTAGAACCTTACTTTTTTCACCATTGAATTTCATTTTGTTAGATAGCGCCCAGTGTTCAAGTCTGTCCAGATCCTCCTGTATCCTAAGCCTGTCTTCTGGAGTGTTGGCTATTCCTGCCAGCTTGGTGTCGTCTGCAAATTTGATGAGTTCCCCATCTATTCCTTCGTCCAGATCGTTGATGAAGATGTTGAAGAGCACTGGGCCCAGAACAGAGCCCTGGGGCACCCCACTACGCACTTCCCTCCATGTAGATGCGGTTCCATTGAGGACCACACGCTGAGTATGGCCGGTCAGCCAGCTATGGATCCATCTGGTGGTGATGCTGTCTAACCTGCATTTTTCTATCTTATCAAGTAGTAGGTTGTGATCTACTTTGTCAAATGCCTTACTGAAGTCCAAGTAAATTATATCCACAGCATTCCTCTGGTCCACTAATTTTGTCACCTGGTCAAAGAATGCAATAAGATTTGTCTGGCATCATCTGTTTTTGACAAACCCGTGTTGGCTTTTAGTAATGACTTTGTATAGCAAAGGCTGGTAAAGAACATAATAATAGAAATATATATACAATAACTATTGAAGGAATTTCAGAATAAATTCAACAGAGTGCAGTTTGCATGCATGGTAGATAGTAGATATTTGTTAGATGGATGGTAAATATGTATAAGTTTAGATATTCTGTATTCAAATTTCTAATCTCATATTACAATAGAAATGAAAAATTCAAATATACATGTCAAAGGATCCATTGCATGAGTATTGTCAGTGTTACTTAAATGGAGTCCTAAGCAAAATATTGAAAGATCAGAAATAGTTCCCCAAGCAGAGAAAGTATCAGCTGGTATCAACATATTAATAATGTTATTATGGAACATAATGGAAAGTCCACAATGTTTTTATCAGCTATGAATGGCAGGAATTACTCCAGAAGAAGGGCGAAATACTTTAGTGATATTCATCATTTCTACTATATACAATATACTATATGTATCTGGAATTCAGACACCACAGTAAGTTGAGTCAGCTATTATGGTTTAGACAATGTTTGACTTTTTGGTTAAGAGTCTGTAAAATGCTGTTCAATTTTTTGTTATTTTTCTCTCACATGAAATTGACTGCAGATAAATACCCTTTTTATTTCATATTTAGCTGACAAATTATAAAAAGAATAAGAATGGGCAGCCAATTGGAATGTGTTGCATGAATACGGTCATTATGGCTTATGGAGAAACCATAAAACTTAATATGTAATATCTCTCTATCTAACTATGAATTACTCAGTGAATCCAACTATGTCATAGTGACATTCTGTGAACTCACAAGCATGCAGAGAAAAATAGCAGCTTAATTCCTACAGGGACAGACAATCAAAATAAGGGCAATTTATGATTTGCCAGCAACTTCAATGGCAGAGGACCAACAAAGAAACCTATAGATCAGGGGTCTTCAAACTTGGTCCTTTTATGACTTGTGGACTTCAGCTCCCAGAATTCCTCAATTATTATGCCTGGCTGAAGAATTCTAGGAGTTGAAGTCCACAAGTCATAAGAGGGCCAAGTTTGAA
>NW_015413254.1:0-1803 GCF_001527695.2 Protobothrops mucrosquamatus | reverse complement strand
GACCCCATTTGGGGTCGATCGACCATTTCACGGGGGTCGCCAAGCAAGGCTGTCCGCCATTTTTTTTGTCCGCCATTTTTTCCCCTTTTCCGGCGGGTGCCTTACCTCCCTTGGGCTGGGCCAGCTGGTGGTCGGCCTGCTCCGTCTCTGCCGCTTGCCAGCTACGCCTCGGCCGGCGCAGGGGGCGGAACCACGCATGTGCGGCGCTCCCGGGCAGGGAAATTCCTCGACTTACGATCGGTTGGGTAGTCCTCGACTTACGACCGGTTTAGTCCTCGACTTACGACCGGTTTAGTCCTCGACTTACGACCGGTTGGGGTCGTGGCATTAAAAAGGTTGAGAACCACTGCTCCAGATACTGTTGAATTGTTGAATTTCTCACCAGACTAGTCAACATCACCAATGATGAATGACACTGTCAAGACATCAGTAGGTCCCAGAATCCCTTCAGGTTTGTTTTCCAATAATTATGCAAAGTTTCTACTAACACATGTATATCAAGGACAGAGAAAGGGCAATAGTTACTCTGAAAATAACTCCCAACTCATCTTCTAATCAGGATAAGTCATGTAATACTAAATGATGCATTATTATGTAACCATTAATCCTTTAACAATCCTGTGACACAAGCTAAGCTGAAATGTGATCATCTATCTAAGGTCCCACATATGGTTTAGTAGTGTCTGAAAATGAATCTGACTTTGGCCATCCCACCATACAGCTCAATGCCGTCTGCTATTCTAACTCTCTACTGAGCAACAAGATTACAGTACTTAGCCAATCTTGATCTAAACATTATAGTAGGTCCAGACCTTGTTAATATTGGGAAACTTGGGAAACATTTGGGAAATTAGTTGCAGAAGGTTGAAAAAACATCCTGAAGTAAGGCAATGACAGGCCATTTCCATATTGTTGCCAAGGAAATTGACAACTCCAATATCTGCCCAATTTATTCCAAAAGTATACAGTGCTTTTGTACTATATATTTTTGAAGTGCTAGCCACTTTCAAGGCTATTTATTTGTATGCCATGCATTCCCAAAAGTTTTAGGAGGTTAACAATCTCAACATAAAATATTTCTTCAAGATTACATAGGCAGACAGATAAATAGAAAGAATAACAAAATAGAAAAAAATGAAATTAGGAGATATTTAAGTTATGTGCCTGCAAATCCCACCTCCAATCATAGCACACTGTCCTCCTGTGCAAAGAGGAATAGGTAAGCCTTTACACCTTTCCTAAAATCAAGAAGGAACAATGCTGCCCAAAGGAGGGAGTTCCATAGAATAGGAGTAAACACGAAAACACTCACTTTGGAGGGCCCATCAGATGCCCACTTCACAAAGGTAGGACCTGGAAGGAGTTAACCTTATTTGATCTAGTTGGATGGGCAGTCCTTCAGATAACCAAGTCTTGAATTACATTGGGCCTTAACAGTGACAATTAGCAGCAAGAATCATACTTGGAAACTGTCTAGCAACCAATGCAGCCACCAAACCAGTGGATTCATCTGAAGATACTGGACTGCCTAGTCCACTGTATTTTATACTAGCTGTAGCTTCTGAATGCTCATTAAGGGGAGCTCCAAGTTCTGGGAGGGTATGTATGATATGTTTTATTTCATTCTGCCTTAATGTGAGGTGAAAACCTAGCCACCATAGTATGCATTTATTAATTAAACCATGGCATAAACAACGTATGGCTTATACAAAAGAGGAAAACAATTATCATCAGCAATTTCTAAACCACAATATGGCAGCAATAAACAGGAGACATATGTAACATTACAGACAAATAATCACT
>NW_015413253.1:0-1803 GCF_001527695.2 Protobothrops mucrosquamatus | reverse complement strand
GATTCAGCCTTCCCTTATCTGGTATCCTTCAGATATTCCAGCCTGGAACTTCAAGATTTCCAGAGGCCTTGGAATTTCAAGAAGCTGATCTCTAACACATTTAAGGGATCCCATCAGTGAAGGTTGTTCTACATTTTGATAGGTTCAGCCAATAGAAAAATAACAGAATAACAGAGTTGGAAGGGACCTTGTAAATCTTCTAGTTCAACCTCCTGCTCAGACAGGAAACCCTAAATCATTTCAGACAAATGGTTGTCCAATTTCTTCTTAAAATCCATCATGCTCATGAGTTCATCGAAGCCTGGCACTCCACAAGCAATTCCATCAACAGACACATTGATCACATTGGAAACTAACCAAAGAGAGAAGCAACCTAGAACTAAGGAGAAACTTCCTAACAGTTAGAACAATTAACCAGGGGAACAACCAGAAGCTGTGAATGCTCCAACACTGGAAGTCTTTAAGAAGAGATTGGACAGCCATTTGTCTGAAATGGTATAGGGTTTTCTGCCTGAGCAGGTGGTTGGACTAAATGACCTCCAAGGTCCCTTCCAACTTTATTATTATTATTATTATTATTATTATTATTATTATTATTATTATTATTATTATTATTATTATTATTATTATTATTATTATATGCAAACACTGCAAAAAAACCTCTTGAAAGTAAGGTGAATAATTGCTACTCACAATTATTTCAGTGATTTATTACAGTTTGAAAGAGTTTCAATTCAGAAAATTTTCTCTATTTTCAACACAGTGCTAGGCTGCATTAACAGAGGGATAGAATCAAGATCACGTGAAGTATTAATACCACTTTACAATGCCTTGGTAAGGCCACACTTGGAATACTGCATCCAGTTTTGGTCACCACGATGTAAAAAAGATGTTGAGACTCTAGAAAGAGTACAGAGAAGAACAACAAAGGTGATTAGGGGACTGGAGGCTAAAGCATATAAGGAAAGGCTGCTGGAATTGGGTATGTCTAGTTTAATGAAGAGAAGGACGAGGGGGGACATGATAGCAGTGTTCCAATATCTCAGGGGCTGCCCCAAATTAGAGGGAGTCAAGCTATTCTCCAAAGCGCCTGAAGACAGGACAGGAAGCAACAGATGGAAACTAATCAAGGAGAGAAGCAACCTAGAACTAAGGAGAAACTTCCTGACAGTTAGAACAATTAACAAGTGGAACAACCTGCCTCCAGAAGTGGTGAATGCTCCAACACTGAAAGTTTTCAAGAAGAGATTGGACAGCCATTTGTCTGAAATGGTATGGGGTTTCCTGCCTGGGCAGGAGGTTGGACTAAATGACCTCCAAGGTCCCTTCCATCATCATCATTTTTTATTATTATTATTATTATTATTATTATTATTATTATTATTATTATTATTATTATTATTATTATTATTATTATTATTATTATTATTATTATTATTATTATTATTATTATTATTATTATTATTATTATTATTTATTGCAGTCAGCCAGATGTTCAGATTGGATTTGGCATTTTTGTCTACCTATCGAGTCCTTACCAAGGACCTGGGATAGGCAGATGTGGATGTTTGATGGTATTACAGATATTGTTGCAGGATGGAAGCAGCTCCTAGTAAGGCCACCTTTTGCAATTGGCTAATGGCGAATTTGTCAATGCCAATGGTGTTCAAGTGGTGCTCCAGTTGTTTTGGGATTGCACGCCTATTACTATTGGTACTACCCTTGCTTGCTTTGGCCACAGTCTTTCTTATTTGTAGGTCTTTGTATTTTGTTATCTTCTCCAGTTCTTTCTCATCTATTCTG
>NW_015413252.1:0-1803 GCF_001527695.2 Protobothrops mucrosquamatus | reverse complement strand
ACCCACTCTATGGGAGCGTACCGGTCGATGGGAGGTACTCTGCGGCAGGAGGCGGTCTCGAAGATATCCGGGTCCGATGCCATGGAGCGCTTTAAAGATGATAGTCAACACCTTAAAGCGCACCCGGAAGGCCACAGGCAGCCAATGCAGCTCGCGCAGCAGCGGTGTCACGTGGGAACGCCGAGTCCCCCCCAACACTTTTTCTGCTGGGTAGCAAGGAGAGGAATCAAAAGAGTTTCTCAATCTTAACAACTTTTAAGATAGGTGGACTTTAAATCCCAAGAATTCCCCAGCCAACTCTGGTATACCATGCAGGCTGGGGGGATTCTGGGAGTTGAAGTGCACCCATTTTAAATTTGCCAAGGTTGAGAAATGCTGATCTAGGGCAGTGGTTCTCAACTTTTTTAATGCCGCGACCCCCAACCGGTCGTAAGTCGAGGACTAAACCGGTCGTAAGTCGAGGACTAAACCGGTCGTAAGTCGAGGACTACCCAACCGGTCGTAAGTCGAGGACTTTCCCTGCCCGGGAGCGCCGCGCATGCGTGGTTCCGCCCCCTGCGCCGGCCGAGGCGTAGCTGGCAAGCGGCAGAGACAGAGCAGGCCAACCACCAGCTGGCCCAGCCCAAGGGAGGTAAGGCACCTGCCGGAAAAGGAGGGAAAAATGGCGGACAGCCTTGCTTGGCGACCCCCGTGAAATGGTCAATCGACCCCAAATGGGGTCGCGACCCATAGGTTGAGAACCACTGATCTAGGGAATGATAATTGTCATTGTAATTCGAATTAGAGTCAAAGGAGATGTATGGGTCCTCCTTATTTCTGATGCCAGAGCCATCCAAGACGCAAGATGAAATCTACAGAGGTATCCCACTATCCACTTTTCAAGTCAGGAGTGCAATTCTGCCCTGTTGTGCCAGAACAGACAAGGTGATTTTTCTTTCCTTGGTCCAACCATCGCTTCAAAGGGGTCTCTGGCTACCCAACAGCCTTGGCCATCCAGTTGTCTCCAAGGGGGACCAACATTTATCTTCATCTTGTTTTGTAACGTGGTGATGTCACCATGTTCTGTAGACCAGGGCTTTTCAACCAGTGGTATGGGTACCACCTGTGGTACATTGGCACTTGGCAGGTGGTACACGACCATCCTAGAAAAGGGGTAGGGGAATGAACCGAACCGGTGGCAGCCTCGCACAAGCCTGAGCGAGAGATGGCTGGAGCTGCAGGGCTGTCAGGGCTCAGCGGAAGCACCAGGATCAGTGCCGCTTTCCAGCTGATCGGCGCTGTGGGGCTGTCAGGGCTCAGTGGAAGCGCCAGGATCAGCGCCAGGCTCCAGCTGGAGCTTGGCACTGATCCTGGTGCTTCTGCTGAGCCCTGAAGAAGCACCAATCAGCTGGAAAGCAGCACTGATCCTAGTGTTTCTGCTGAGCCCAGAAGAAGCGCCGATCAGCTGGAATGTTACAGCATCTCCAGGGTCTTGTGATTTACACTCAGATGCTTGGCAACTGATCCATATTTATGACGGTCGCAGTGTCCCAGGGTCATGTGAAGTGACCAAAACCTGCTGCAACCACCCAGCAGACGGGGAATAAAAACCAAACACTCCACCCCACCCCCGCTGCCAATCCTCAACAGAAATGCCCACAACAATGGAAACCTCGGACAGGAGGAAGAGCGCCACCGGATGGGCAGGTAGGTGTCTTGCTCGGCTGTGGCTTGGGGGGCACTGTTTTCAGTGCCATTGTAACTTCGAACAGTCACTAAGCGAACTGTTGTAAGTCGAGGACTACCTGTACTTTATCACTTTTC
>NW_015413251.1:0-1803 GCF_001527695.2 Protobothrops mucrosquamatus | reverse complement strand
TCGGAGAAAAGGTGGCGGAACTCAAACCTGGCCACGCCCTCATCAAACCCTAGGACCGCCCCTTTAGAGAACAGGAATGCAAGTAAAATTTGGGAGGGGCTATTTCCGGTGTGGGAGGGGCTATTTCCGGTGCGGCCGGCCCGGAAAAAGGTGCCGGAACGCGGTTCCGCTGCGTTCCGGCTGAAAAAAAGCCCTGCCTCAGCTAATGGGGAAAGAGGAGGGATGTGGCGGCCGAGATAGGATTGTATAAAGAAGGGAATATTTTGGGTTGGAACTTTGGAGAGAACCAAGCTTTGATAACTTCTCTCCCTGCTTATTGCAATAAACGAAACAAAAGGCCTTCACTGTGTCTTGGCTGGTTATTGGTCAGGTGAGCTTGCCTCTGGTCACGAAGGAAAGTGGCCAGGAGCACATAACACTTTGAAGCTACAACAGCACTGAAAAAAAAGTGTTTTAGAATTGTTTTTCACACTTAACAACCGTTGCGGCATCCTCACGGTCACGTGATCAAAATTCAACCGCTTGACAACTGACTCATACTTATGAGGGTTGCAGTGTCTCAGGACCAGGCGAACCTTCTGACAAGCAGAGTTAATGGGCGAGCCAGGTTCGCTTAACAACTGTATTACTAACTCAACCGCTGTGGGGAACGAGAAAAATGTGGACTGAATTGTGGTCGTTAAGTCGAGGATTATCTGCACAAAATATTTCTCCTACTTCGACAGTTTCAAGCCTAAGAGAGCAGGCTTCAAGTTTCCAGAGACAGGCTTCCTAGTATAGTCGCCATTTTCTTCCTGTAGAATTGCACTTCCAGCTTGGTTGAAAGAAGGAAAGAACAAAAAAGTCACTTTTGGTTTTTCGTTACCTTTTCCTGCCCCAATGCTGACTCTGTTCCCAGGTGTGACCACGCCTCACATTGAAAACAAGAGGACAAGATTGCAAGTAAAAACTTTATTCTGCAGAAAAAAATAACACAAACACGTGTACCCCACCTACGTCCACTGGAGTGCTTTACATAGCATTTGCCACACAGTTTACGAGTCAGAAGGTATTTTCTCTTTAGCACAGTAGAAGGAAACAACATTTCAACCACAACTTTTTGCTTTTACACAAGACGTACAAGCCATTTCTATAACGGAACTCGGTGCCTTCCATTTTTTTCTTCCCTTACACTTATCCCCCCTTTCCCTCCTCCCTTTTCTCTTAGCTTTCCACGTTTCCCCCCCCCCTCTATTTTATACTTTGATAAAATTAATAAAACATTTCAATAGAAAGAAGGTATTTCCTCATCTTCCTGCCTGTTTTACAGGATGAGAGGAGAGTGAGATTTGGGCTAAAATGAAAGAGGAAGAGATAGAAAAAGGAGGAGGGGAACAAAAGGTTAGGGGACCTATTGATATGGGTTCTGACAGCTACAGCATTGAAAAAAGGGACTTATGTCAGTTTCTTGCACTAAAGACGGTTGCAGCATCCCCAGGGTCACATGATCAAAATTCAACCTCTTGACAACCGATTCATATTTATGACCGTTGCAGTGTCCCGGAGCCATGTGAACCTTCTGACAAGCCAAGTCAAGGGGGAGCCAGATTCGCTTAACAACTGCGTTACTAATGTACCCGCTGCGGTGATTCACTGAACAACAACAAGAAATATCGTAAAATGGGACCAAATTCACTTCACAGATGTCTCACTTAGCAACAGGAATTTTGGACTGAATTGTGGTCGTACGTTGAGGACTACCTGCTTTTGAAGTGTTGATGGGGCATGTCTGAGAGCAATACAATTTAGAGAGGGCTCCTTTGC
>NW_015413250.1:0-1803 GCF_001527695.2 Protobothrops mucrosquamatus | reverse complement strand
AATGGCACAGCCATAGCATCCTGTTCCTTCCGCTCTTGTACCATGCTGTTTCCTTCCTTTATCTTTTGGTCTTCCCTTGCTATACCAAGGTCTTCCCTTGGTATAGCAAGGTATAGATGATAATACATATACCAAGGTATATGTATTATCATCTATACCTTGGTATAGCAAGGTATAGATGATAATACAACCTAGAAAATGGCTGATATCATAAAGCAGACTTTCTCATCCTTGGCAACTTAAGAAGTATGGACTTCAACTTCTAGCATTCTGTCTATCAGCATGGAATTTAAGTCCGCCCCTACTAAAATAGCCAAGGATGAGAAACACTCTCACAAAATTATTTTGTAAAGAGCCATGGTGGCGCAATAGTTAGAATGCCATATTGTAGGCTAATTCTGCTGACTGCCAGCATTTTGATCCTGACTGACTCAAGGTTAACTCAGCCTTCCATCCTTCCGAGGTCGGTAAAATGAGGACCCAGATTGTTGGGGGGCCTATGCTGACTCTGTAAACTGCTTAGAGAGCTATAAAAGACTGTGAGGTGGTATATAAGTCTAAGTGCTATGGCTATTGCTATTTGCAATGCTGATTATAGAATTAAACTAAGTAGTAGATTTCAAGGCCCTTTACTCTTTTTAAAAGTCTTATAGCACACTTGCCATGCTTTTTGATTATCCCTGCTAAGCTTCTGTTAAATCTTCAGGCCAATTTTACCTCTATAATTCCTTTACCCTACCTATTTTAAATGTCTGCCAAATACACTGATAGTTCATAGTTCATCCAAGCTCAGTCCTACATTGTTTCAGTGCACACAGCCCTCTAACATGACATTTGCAAAAACAGGCATAATGTCATTAAAGAAGGTCTAAGCCTTTCTTCCTGTCATTTTTCTCTTGATTGTATATTATGTACAAGGGGAATACATAACACAGCAGCATTGCATTGTGGATATTTGTTGACAGCATTCTGGAGGAATTTTGCAGAGGGAGGATTTGGAGGACTTTGAATATTGAGGCAGGTGTTGAAAGGAAGATGAGAATGAGAAGTTGGACAAAAGGTTGGAGAACTGGCAGAGAAGTGGAGAACTAGAAGAACAAAGAAATCAATGAGTTTGGAGAGGGGCAGGTGAGAGTGAAAATGGACAATTTATGGACATTTGATTCCCCTGAACTATTTTCAGATTTCCCTGAATCTCAATGACTATGCCCCTTGTTTTGGGAATCGCTAAATCCAAGCCCTTGTCCAGGAGCCCAAGAGTCAACTACCAAGGCTTCAGAAGATGGCACAGGTCATGTGATGGTGACAGAGCTGACAGAGACAAGTCAACCTCCCTTGGCAGCTAACTCACTCACATGGATGCGGATATTATGAAGTGTGGTAGATTACTGCCTTGATTTTGGTTGATTGCCTGGCTGTTGGGAGCTTTTGATTTTTATTGGTGTTTGGGAGCTTCAGACTTCTGGAGACATCATGTAATTGCTCAGCAGCTGCAGCAGTACTTGATTTTGTGCAAGTCTAGATTTGCACATGTATCACCCCTTTTGCTGGAGCTGCATTGGTTGCTAATCTGCTTCTGAATCCAATTCAAGCTATTGGTTGGCACCTTTAAAGCCCTACATGGCTTGGGGGCAGGTTATTTGAAGGACTGTCTTTTCCCAGTTACTTCCCAGTGGGGAAGTAGGATATGTTATGTTCCCCCCTCTCCCCATTGAGGATGTCCATCTCAAGGGGGCAAGGATAAGGGAATTCTCTCTCTCTCTCTCTCTCTCTCTCTCTCTCTCTCTCTCTCTCTCTCTCTCT
>NW_015413249.1:0-1803 GCF_001527695.2 Protobothrops mucrosquamatus | reverse complement strand
CAGAGAGACCCCAAGGACCCCCCCCAGTCCCCCTCCTCCTTCCTGCAAGTGCCCCTTCCTTCTAGCATTGATGATGTCACCTAGTTGGGTAATGAAACGTCTGCAAAAATACAACCAGCCTTAGAGAGCATCAAAGACCCACCCAGTCCCCCTCCTCCTTCCTGCAAGCGCCCCTTCCTTCTAGCACTGATGATGTCACCTAGTCGGGTAATGAAACGTCTGCAAACAAAAAACCCCAACCAAGCTCAGAGAGACCCCACGAAGGGCACCGAGAGGGAGACAGCCCCCCCTACCTAACAAGGAGAAGCCAAGAGGGAAGGAAGGGGACGGGGTACGCGGACTGACCTTCCTCCAGCAGCTCCAGCGGGGTCCCGACGCTCACCAGCTCCTCGTCCTCCTCCTCGCTACTGCCAGCCGCCATCTTGACAGGCCTCTAAAGGAGGAGGGGCTGGAGGCGGGACCCGATCGGTCGCCCGCCCCGCCCCCGGAAGGCGCGCGCAGCCCGAGAGGAGGCGTGGCCGTCCAGAAGAAAGGGAGGGAGAAGAGCGCGCCGCCTTTCAGTTGTCTGCGCGTGCGCGCGCTGATCCAGCCGTGCCAAGGGCAGTGATTTTTGCAAAGCGGGTTGCGCGTTTTAACTTGTTGTGTGAACCCCGTCAGTTGGATGCAGGGCTGAACGTACGCGCATGATTCTAAATAGAGCTTTTCTCTTGACCTCAATAAATCCTGATCTGTGTAAAGGAGATTTTCTTCTTGTTGTTTTTTTTGGGGGGGGAAACACAGGAGTTGTAAAACAATGGAATAATATTGTCTGTTAAAGATGAACAATGAAAAGGCAGCCGGCGTGCATGTGTTTGTGTGTCTGTGTGTGTGTGTGGTGGGGGGAGAAATGTGGTATCTTTAAAAAGATTGGAGGTGTAGCCTAGGAAGTGGAGAGCATCTCAATTTCAGAAGCATTGGAAACTGAACACATCCTTACCTGGTCGGGAGGCGTGGCTAAGCACACCTCCATGGCCATCCGCAGGGCTAACTTGACCAGAAGAGGTCAGTGTGAGTAAAGTGCTGTGCGCCTCTGCACACTTTAACTGAGAACAGTCTTTTCAAGCTTGGTAACTTCTAAGATGCTGTGGACTTCAACTCCCAGAATTCCCCAGCCAGCGTGTGTGGAATTCTGGGAGGTGAAGCCCATGGATCTTAAACTTGCCAAGCTTGAAAAACATGGACCTGGAGAGGTTATTTTTAAAAAAGCTAATGGGTGTGACCACAGCTTTCCGTATGAATCACAGCCCTGGCATCTGCAGGAACTGCTATGATGTCAGAAGAATGACATGCCCGCAGTGACGCCATCATGCGAAAATGTGGTTATGAAATTGACAGTTTCAGGATTTGGGGATGAAAAAAGACAAAAAGTTTGGGGGAAAGCTTAAGATGCTAATGGTTCAATACAAAAAGGGCAGAGGGCATCATTTTTATTATATTTATTGCGTATTGCATTTTTATTTTCAGATGTTTTTAATCCTATCTTTATTATTTTTATAAATAAGTCAAGGCGGTGAACGTATCTAATACGCCTTCATTCAACAGAATGATCAAAGCGTTACACTTATGCGCATTGAATAAACATTATACAATACCTGGATATTCTTTGGCACCTTCACATGTATTTTTTCCCCCTGGGCACATGATGTGCATACTCATACTGTGCAGTCAAATTATTTTTATTTTCTAACAATGCTCTTAAAGCCCCACATAGGCTGCAGAGGTATTTTGGGAAATCAAGATGAAATTCAAGTGCTGTGCCTGGCA
>NW_015413248.1:0-1803 GCF_001527695.2 Protobothrops mucrosquamatus | reverse complement strand
GGAAAGGAAAGGAAAGGAAGGGAAGGGAAGGGAAGGGAAGGGAAGGGAAGGGAAGGAAGAAGGAAAGGAAAGGAAAGGAAAGGAAAGGAAAGGAAAGGAAGGGAAGGGAAGGAAGAAGGAAAGGAAAGGAAAGGAAAGGAAAGGAAAGGAAAGGAAAGGAAAGGAAAGGAAAGGAAAGGGAAGGGAAGGGAAGGGAAGAAGGGAAGGGAAGGGAAGGGAAGGGAAGGAATTGGGTCTGTCCAGTTTAATGAAGAGAAGGACGAGGGGGGACAGGATAGCAGCCTTCCAGTATCTCAGGGGCTGCCCCAAAGAAGAGGGAGTCAAGCTGTTCTCCAAAGCCCCTGAAGGCAGGACAAGAAGCAACGGATGGAAACTGACCAAGGAGAGAAGCAACCTAGAACTAAGGAGAAACTTCCTGACACTGAGAACAATTAACCCGTGGAACAACCTGCCTCCAGAAGCGGTGAATGCTCCAACACTGGAAGTTTTTAAGAAGAGACTGGACAGCCATTTGTCTGAAATGGTATAGGGTTTCCTGCCTGAGCGGGGGGTTGGACTAGATGACCTCCAAGATCCCTTCCAACTTTATTATTATTATTATTATTATTATTATTATTATTATTATTATTATTATTATTATTATTATTACTATTACTATTACTATTACTATTACTATTACTATTACTATTACTATTACTATTACTATTACTATTACTATTACTATTACTATTATTATTATTGGAAAGGAAAGGAAAGGAAAGGAAAGGAAAGGAAAGGAAAGGAAAGGAAAGGAAAAGGGGAAGGAATGTGGAAAGGAAAGGGGAGGGGAGGGGAACAGGAAAGAGGAACAGGAAAGGGGAAGGGGAAGGAAAAGGGTTAGAATATATATTTTGTATTAAGGTGCCATGGCATAGCATGTTTTAAACCAGAGAGAGATTCATATTCTAACCAGTAAGATGTTTTTTTCTTCCTTTATTTTTTCCTTTTTGTACAGATACTTCTTGACTTATGACCGGTTGCTTAGTGACTCTTTAAAATTACAATGGGCGCCCCAAAAAGTACTTAAACAACACATATTCAAAGTTTGGATGGCAGCTTTTCCTCCCCCCCCCCCCCGCGGGGTCAGATGATCACATTTGAGATGCTCACGACCAGCCCCGCATTCATGCCTCTTTGTAAGCTCTCTCTTATGACATTTTTTTTGTCATAAACTGACATTTACTTCTGGTTTCCAACAAAAAAAATGCCCATTGAGAATGATGGGATTGCTTAACGGCCGCTGGAAAAAAAATTCATAAAATCTGATCGGTAGCATCTTTTCCGACTATTAAAATTGAAAGCGACTTAAAAATTATGTGTTAGTTGGAAAAGATTCTGTCAGACCATAAACTAAGCTAGTCGTTTTAGGGGTAGGCGAGAAGGAGAACAGGAAAAAGAAGGAATTTAAAACCCTTCCCTGCCAAAATTTCTGAATTTCTAAGCTTTTTTTAAGACTAACCATAGGTGTAAACTTTGCACAGAACTAATCCTGAATTATTATTATTATTATTATTATTATTATTATTATTATTATTATTATTATTATTATTATTATTATTATTTTAATATTAGCAGGATATTGGCAAAGTCACATCTAAAAATTATGTGGCGTTGGGTTTGTAAAGCTTTTAGAATTCATAAAATGTTTCCTTCTGCAATTTTCCAATTGCCACTTAATTAAGCCCATTTAATGCCCATTAAACGTGCAGCTTTCACAAACATTTTATTATCATGTTTTATTAAAAAAAAATAAAAATTAGCCAC
>NW_015413246.1:0-1803 GCF_001527695.2 Protobothrops mucrosquamatus | reverse complement strand
AAGTTTTAAAGCAGACGAACACCCACCCACCCCAGTTTTCATGATATTCACCATTTTCAAAGAGAACACTGGGAACTGTTTTGAAGTCTTCAACCTCAGTGATACGGAACCAGAGGAACAGTGGAATGAAATCAAAGATGTTGATAAGGATGAATGTAAAAAGAGACTGTCAGAGACCAAGAAACAGAAGAAATCAAACTGAATGTCAAAACAAACAGTGGAAATTGCCAAGAAAAGAAAAGAAGTCAACACCAAGAAAGAAAACAGTCTTAAAAAGGAACTTTAACAAAGAATTTTAAAGAATTCTTAGAAGAGAGAAGAAACAATATCACAATATCTGTAAAGATGGAAGATGGAAAAAGAAACATGGAAAATCTTCCAAAATACTTCCAAATATACAAGGAAGTTTCTATCTCAAATTAATATGTAAAAGAATATCAATTGATAGATAATAACTTATTCAAAGAAGGCCAAATAAAGATGGAAGCAACATACTGAAATTCTGTACAGTAGAGATGTCAACAACCAAGATATCTTAAAAGACATCCCCAATTACAAAGAATTTCTAATACTAGAAGAGAAAGTTAAATTAGCACTCAAATTATTACCTATAAGAACTGAAGGAATATGCACAGTAATATAACAAAAAAATAGACATAGAATCAATTAAAAGTTCCAATCAAAGTATGCTAGAAAGTCTGGAAAGTCTATTAGTGTCCAATAGATTGGAAAGAGCTCAATCTATACACCATTACCAAAGATATGAGACTTAACAAAGTGTGCAAATTATCATTTTATTATGTTCCATCAAGTCAGTGTTGACTTGATGGAACATAACAAAGAATTCTCTGAAATTCTTTATTAGTTTCTTTTTAAAACCTTTGTCTTTCTTGGTTTTGGATTCTTTCCTCTTTCTGGCAATTTCCACTGTTTGTTTTATCAACCACACAGATGGATTTTTTATGAGCTGTCCCTAACATGATCCTTCAGGTCTTCCATTGCTCCATAACTAAGTCCATTCACCTTCCTCTTCTTTTCCTGCTCCCTTCCCCCATTACAGGCTTCCCTATAGAGCCAGGTCTTTGTATAATGTGTTCAAAGCAGGATAATTTGAGCTTGATCATTTATGACTCAAGTGAGAAGTCTGAGTTAGTTAGTTTGTTAGTTTGTTGAATTAGCTGAGTTAGTTTGTTCCATGATCCACTTGTTTGTTGTCCATGTATTCTCAGGAATTTTCTTTAACACCAAATTGCAAGAGTTAATACTCTTTCTATCCTGTTTCTGCAAAGTCTGACTTCCCAGACTCTGCATAAAACTATTGTTTGTATGATTCTGTTCTTTTAGGTACAGATAGGTCACAGAATCCAAATGCCTTTTCCAAGTTCTTGATGCTTGCTTTCCCAAGTGCTAGTTTGTGACTACTTTTGATTGCTTGTTTCTCTAGTGTAGATGGTTGATCCTAAAATCCAGAAGCTATATCTTCACTGTCAGATCTGAGGCTAATTGATATACCTGTTATCATTCGTTCAGTCTTTTAAAAATTTAATTTTAGTCCCATTTTTTCACTTGACTTTTAGTACCGGAGGTTGCGATAGTGCAGTGGTTAGAATGTAATATTGCAGGCTAACTCTGCTGGCTGCTAGGAATTCGATCCTGATCAGCTCAAGTTGACTCACCCTTCCATCCTTCCAAGGTCAGTAAAATGAGGACCCAGATTGCTGGGGGCAATATGCTGACTCTGTAAACCACTTAGAGAGTGCTATAAAGCAGTATGAAGTGATATATAAGTCTAAGTGCTATTAC
>NW_015413245.1:0-1803 GCF_001527695.2 Protobothrops mucrosquamatus | reverse complement strand
CCGGCTTTCCCTTTCTCCTTTTCTCCCTGATTCTTAATTTATTATGTCTGATTTTAGTGAATTTTAAGACTAAAAAGAATGAAATAAATCTCAGCCAATAAACAATGATTTGAGAAATCTCAAATTACCATCATTTGTTCAAAGTTACAATTTGCATATATCAATGAGATTACAGATTCTTTGTTTGAATACAGTTTTAGATTATTATTATTATTATTTGATTGAATAAGAATCAGTGGATTACATTCTTCATGTAAATGTCTGACCATACAAACACAACTAAGTTGTGATTTAGATGATCAACAAAATACACATTGTTAGCAAACCCCTCTAGCAGTTATACTGAGAAGTAATATACACATTTGACTCTACAATATCATCTTTGTCAGTGAGTGTAGGAATTATTATAGGCACGATTCTTTTCTTTAAAAGATATGACAGAAACTGAAGACTCCAGAATTCCTTGTCCAATTTCATTTTTATTCATATATTCATAAAATAGATCATTTTTGCTTTATTCTCTCATAGCACTAAATTATATGAATCTGGCTGAAAGGGATGGCTCTGTAGATTTCAAGAATAGATTTCTGATTCCATATAATGACTTGTCATAATCATTTCAAATATGCCCAATTGGGAAGAATGGGAAAAAGTCTTTTTATTGAAACCATGGAAATTCTGTAAGTGGGGGGGTGGGCTATCTTGTAGAAGTATATTATATAGAAATATCAAATAAAATACTAAATATTTTTGGACTATATAGGTAGAAAGTTACCACTCAGAGAAAAATAGACTAGAATTATACTTTACTGTAGGGTACATTTTATTTGAATGAAATATATTTCCATCCTGTTTAAATCACTTAGTATAACTCAATTATTGAAGTCATTATCTATTAAATAATCAGAAAGATTCCAGAGCCATTAATTCTAGCAACAGCATAATCTTGTTTTTTGATGTAATGTGAATGCACAACCTGTATTCAGAAAGTGATGAAAATTACATTTAATGTAATTGTATATTGTATACAATACCAAGCAATTATACACACACACACATATGTATATGTATGTGTGTTTTCTGAAGTCATTAGAAGTTTAACTTGTTCTTTTTCAATTAATTCTTCTGAATATTTGCTAAATATTTTGTCATAATGTCCTTACAGTTTTCAAACTATACAGTTTAAATAATAATAGTTTTGGTCTGTCTGTTGGCTTTTTTATCTTTAAATTTTTAGAGACAAACAAATTGAAACTTTGTTTATTTATCTCACTTCAAATTTAGGATAGGATAGGATAGGATAGGATAGGATAGGATAGGATAGGATAGGATAGGATAGGATAATATTTCTGTGTTTATGATTATATATTGGATCCATGTTTATTATAATTATTATCTTTTTAAAAAATCCTTTATGGCCTGTATTATTGAGTCCATCTTCTCACTAAACACAATAGGATTTACTTTGATCAGGAACATCTAGAGTTGCTTTGAATATGTCATTATTGATCTTTTGTTTTACTTACTATAATTATTTTTGAACTTAGGATTCAGTGCTGTAGATTCTGTCTATAAAGAATAATTCAATTCATCTCAGGATTTATACTTGTGGCTCACATGAAACAAATGCAGTATATCCAAAAATCCATTATACACTAGGATTGCCTTTTCTGCTAAATAATTTTCAATATTTAGATGTGAAAATGTCAGCATAATAAGATTTTGATAAATTTGAACAAGCAAAATTTGTGAGGTGGAGAAAAACAAATAAGTACTTTAAAGAAACAAAATGCCTAATAGTGT
>NW_015413244.1:0-1803 GCF_001527695.2 Protobothrops mucrosquamatus | reverse complement strand
TTGTGACTCAGTTTCCTCACCTCATCGCGTTTGTGTTGGCTGCTTGATAATGGAATAACAACAATAATAATAAACCCTTAACCGTTGCCAAAAAAACCCCCCCTCCCTTCCTTAATTCCTCACCTTCGTGCGGCTGATCAGAAAGGGAAACTTATTTGCATGTTGTTATGATAAGAAAATAAATTCCTCGCGGGATTTTATTTTTTGCAAGGTTGTTTTTCGTCTGCCGGCCGACTTGCTGCTTTAGAACCCAAAGCCGGTAATTTTTTTCCCTTTCCTGTTTTTTTGCGAGCTGCGGTTTCGAATCCCGCCCGGCTCTGAACGATGGGGAAAAAAAATTATTTTTTTTTCTTTGCAGGATAATTTCATCAACCTGAGCTTCCTCCGCCTCTTCCGGGCCGCGCGGCTTATCAAACTTCTCCGTCAGGGCTACACCATACGGATTCTGCTCTGGACTTTTGTCCAGTCTTTTAAGGTGAGGGTTTTTTGAGGGTGGAAGAACTGCCCACCAGGTCTGTTTTGATTTGATTCTAGGTTTTTATTTTTTTAAATATATATATATTTATATATATGCATTTCATTCTGATGACGTTGGCAGTTAGCCGACGAAAGCTAAGTTTATCAAACAGTTGTTAGTATGTTATATATGTTTTCTGAGGTTTGTTTTGTGAGGTTGTGATATATATATCACTTAAGTGATATATATATATCACTTAACGGGATCGAAACAAAACAAGCAAGACCTGTTTTTTCTTTTTTAAAAAAAGCTGCAATGAAAAAAATCGCAAACGCATAAGCTTGCAACAGCTTGTTTAGTGACCGTCTGAAGTGACCACGTCACTGAGTAAAGCGGCTTGGGAGGGCACTGAAAAAAGGACCATTTTTCACCCTTATGACCATTTTAGCATCCCTGGGGTCACGTGATCAAAATTCGGACACTCGCCGTTTGATTCACATTTGTGATGGTTGCAGTGTTGCGGGGTCACGTGATCAAAATTCGGACGCTTGGGGCAACGGACTCACTTTTATGACGGTTGCAGTGTCCCGGGGTCACGCTATCCCCTTTTGTGACCTTCTGACAAGCGTAATCAATGGGGAAACCACAACTGTGTTATTAACTTAACAATGGCAGGAATTCACTTAAAGGCTGTAAAATGGGGCAATGTTCAATTAAAAAATGCCTCACATAGCAACAGAAATTTGGGACTCCCTCATGGTCTGAACCCGAGGACTACCTGCTCTCTGACATGTGCGGTTGTGCAGATGTTGTGATGTGCTGTGCTCTCTGCTGGGTGAGTGCAAGCTCCCGACTTCTTTTCTTTCCTGCAGGCCTTGCCCTATGTGTGCCTCCTCATTGCCATGCTGTTCTTCATCTATGCCATCATTGGCATGCAGGTAAAATGGGCGGCGGGAACCAGATCGACTAAGCGGGGTTTAGAGTGTGTTGTCACAGAGATGGGGAAGGTAGTTGAGGGTGATGAAAACCACTATCTCCAATGGCACCTGTTCGTCACGCTGGGCCTCCCACCAATGGGTAGAACTCTTTTCAATGTAGAATAGAATAGAATAGAATAGAATAGAATAGAATAGGATGGGATGGGATGGGATGGGATGGGATAGAGAATAGAATAGAGTAAAATAGAATAGAATGGGATGGGATGGGATAAGGATAGAGAATAGAGTAGAGTAGAGTAGAGTAGAGTAGAGTAGAATAGAATAGAATAGAATAGAATAGAATAGAATAGAATAGAATAGAATAGAATAGAATAGAATAGAATAGAATAGAATAGAATAGAATAGAAT
>NW_015413243.1:0-1803 GCF_001527695.2 Protobothrops mucrosquamatus | reverse complement strand
TTCTAAAAACACACCCATACAAAAACCCCCACTGAAACATAATCAAACTACGCCAGGCCGGCCGCACGGAATAGATGGGCCTTCAGGGCTCGGCGAAAAAGGCGCAGGTCCGCAACTGTACGTAGGTCGGGGGGTAGGTCATTCCAGAGGGCAGGAGCTGCCACAGAGAAGGCTCTCCCCCTGGGGGTCGCCAGCCGGCCTTGTCTGGCTGACGGCACTCTAAGGAGGCCCTCTCTGTGGGAGCGGACTGGTCGAAGGGAGGTGTTTGGTAGGAGGCGGTCTTGCAAATACCTAGGTCCATTGCCATGGAGCGCTTTAAAAGTTGTTACTAACACCTTGAAGCGCACCCGGAAGGCCACCAGCAGCCAGTGCAGCTTGCGCAGGAGAGGTGTTACATGGGAGCATCTAGAGGCCCCCAAAATCCCCCGCGTAGCCGCATTCTGAACTAGCTGGAGCCTCCGGGTGCACCTCAAGGGGAGCCCCATGTAGAGAGCATTGCAATAGTCCAGGCGGGAAACAACGAGGGCTTGAGTGACTGTGCGTAGGGCGTCCCGATCCAGAAAGGGGCACAACTGGTGTATCAGGCGAGCCTGATGAAAAGCCCCCTTGGCCACGGCCGTCACATGATCGTCTAAAGACAGCCGAGCATCCAGGAGGACGCCCAGGTTGCGGGCCCTCTCCGCGGGGGCTAATGACACCCCCGATAGCCAGAGATGGAACCAACTGGCTATGACGTGACGCCGGAAACCACAGCCACTCGGTCTTGGATGGATTGAGACGAAGCCTGTTCCTCCCCATCCAGACTCGCACGGCCTCCAGGCACCGGGACATCACTTCCGTGGCATCATTGGGGTGGTCCGGGGTGGAGATGTACAGCTGGGTGTCATCTGCGTACTGATGAAACTCCACCCCAAAACCACATCAGAAGGTTGCAAAAAGGGGTCACACGATGACCCGGGGACACTGCAAACGTCATAAATATGAACCAGTTATGAAGCATCCGAATGTAAATCACATGACCATGGGGATGCAGCAACAGTCATAAGTGTGAAAAACGGTCATGAGTCACTTTTTTCAGTGCCATTGTAACTTCAAGAGGTCACTAAATGAACTCTTGTAAGTCAAGGATTACCTTATTATGCATTTTATTAAATCAGTGGGAGACAAGTGTATCCTCCAGGGTGGGTGAAGTCACACAAAGTCAACAGGGCATCTGCAACAGATGGAGCTTCAATCCCACAATCATCAATTTTGACTTTTTAAAATCTCCCTGCCCCCCCAGTAGGAGGAGTTTAGGAAGATCTGTTTTAAAAAAAATACATCCCCAAACATTAGGACACTAATGGTGTAGTCAATTGTTGGAAGTCGAATTTTGGGCTTGTCCTTCCAGCCAGGAAATGGGCAACAGAAATGTCGCCTTAGCGGAAATAAAGAGATCAAAGACAGCTACCGGAAAGGAGGTTTGGTTTATTCAGAAGTGAAGTGACACAGCATCAGTGACACAGCTGACAACCAGAGTTAGTGAGTGGATGGATTTTTATATGATTCCTGGGCTTTGTGATTGAGATATCCAGGTTCATTGTGCAATAGGCTTAAATGTGTGCTTTTTAATATTTTAATTGTGGTGGGCTAGCTCCTATTGTGGTCGAGTGGATCACATCCTGCCCTTCAGGTTGAGTGAGGAATGTAGATTTAAGTGTTATTGTTTTGGTTTTAGTCCTTTTAGTCTTGTGGCTTCTTGTGAAACCTACAGCCAGCAATGTTCTATTTATGAATAGGCTATAGCCGGCAGCACTTTCTCTT
>NW_015413242.1:0-1803 GCF_001527695.2 Protobothrops mucrosquamatus | reverse complement strand
TCACGACATAAGCCTAAGACTGAAAATCAGGCTTGTCAGATGCTATATTTTTTCTATCCTGCTCTATGGAGTAGAGAGTTGGTCTCTGACAGAAGGCCACCTGAAGAGACTAGAAGCATTTGAAATGTGGATTTACAGGCGGCTGTTACGTATAAGCTGGGTTGACAAGATCAGAAATGAGGAGGTGATAAGCCGCCTGAGAAAGCCAAGGGAAATCATCAAAACAATTAAAAAACAAAAATTAGAATATTTCGGACATGTGATGCGACACCCAGAAAAATACAGCATACTCCATTTAATCCTCCAGGGAAAGATTGAAGGCAAACGAGGTCCAGGCAGAAGAAGAACATCGTGGGTTCAAAATCTAAGGGACTGGTTTGGACAAAACTCAGCAGCACTTTTTCGTGCGGCTGCTGATAAAAACAGGATCGCCAACATGATCGCCAACGTCTGATAACGGATATGGCACAAGAAGAAGAAAAAGAAGGTGAATTCAATTCATACTACTATATAAGCAATAATAAAAATCTTGCAATCTTAATTCAAATCATTAAAAAATTCCTATGGTTACCTAGAATGAAACCTTTTTTGTGTTATTTATTTATTTAATTGATAAAATGTATATGTCGCTCATTTCACAATACCATATTCCCATGTCTGATACAATAAATGTCTAAATTAGAGTGTTCTTTACGTAGCCATAAGGAACTTAATCAAGCTTGTCCGATTTCATAGTATTCATGAATATGTAGCTGTTTGACAGCTTTGTGCACTGTGAAGCTTGGCAACAGAAGTGGACTGAAAGCTAAAGGTTATTGAACAATGGGATCTGTATTCTTGGCTCTGAAGATTCACTCAGAACTAAGAACTGAAGCTGGTTGCTGCAATCCATGCAGGCAAATACAATACACAAAATGTACATTTAAACAGATTGGCTTAATCATTCTTTTTTGGTGTTTACTTCACAAGTCAAATCCAAAGAAATGGGAGTTTATTAGGGTGGATTTGACAAAAAAAGATGCAGCTGCTGTAAATATTGTCAAGTCAAATTAAGGATCAGTAAGAAAACACAGGCAACATCTAGGCATAAGAATGTCAGGGAAAGTAGATTCAAATTTAGACTTTAATTATATCTTGCACTAGTGATTTCCTAATCATATGTTTCATATAATACGCTTGTTTTCAGGCATAGGGTCTTCCTGACTCTTCATGTGTCCCTGCATCCATGCAAACACCCAGACTCTGTTTATTAAGCTTCGCTGTTTATTAAGCTGGAAACAAAACTTGGTTTAAATTCTCATAGGACACAAGTTCTCATAGAGGAAGGGAAAGAGGCAAATATAGGGCTGGCAAATGGGGGAGTTTTAAAATACCCAGAGGGCTAATGGAAAAGACAGGAGCAATAGCAGCTAAAACGGGTGAAATTGACTAGGGCTGTGGAAAATAGTTTTAATCTGGAAAAAGAGTGGCCAATCTTCTAGAAGAGATTTTTGTGCTGCTGAGGGCTTGCAGTCTATGAGTGCTTACAAGTCCACAAAGCATTCAATGATGAGACTTGAGAGAAGACTCATTAAAGATGAAAACCGCTGTGAGACCTAACGTATCAATGCAGAGGGCATGGTTAGGTGATAAAATCATCAAAGGTTTTAGGGGATCACTTGCCAACTCATTTGACAGATGGAGGAAAGAAAAGTCTTTCCTTAAATCTGAATAAAGCTAGCAACACATAAGTACATATATGTTAAGCGCACATCATAACTTGCTGAGCTATCCATGCTAAGCATTGTATTGAACTGATAGTTA
>NW_015413241.1:0-1803 GCF_001527695.2 Protobothrops mucrosquamatus | reverse complement strand
AGGGGTCCTTATGAAACATTAAATCAATGAGCTGCATCTGTTGAAATCCTTGAAAATTTGGTGAGGCCAAATTTCAGATGGCAAACTCAACAGGAGCCATGTAGCAAACCTGTGCATTCAACACTGAAGTTTGGCTTATTAACGACATTGGCTGACCACCATTTGGAGGGTCTTCAGTTGGAACCCGAGGAGCAGGTTTCAACTAAATAAAAGTCCAGTTATTTCTACTTTTAAAAAAAAGGAACTATAAGTGAAAAAGTGTTTTTTGTGATGTGGCATTTAAAAGATTAGTCTGAAGACTTCTTCACACAAATTACTTTTGACGTTAAAAGTCATAAACCTACTTCAATCAACAATAAAATTAAAATGTTTCAGGGAAGCAGGCCTTATGGTGGCCCTGTGGGGTAGAGGAATGGCGCTTCCAGAAGACAGAAAGCTTTTGACACAAAAGACTCAGTTTTTAAATTACCATTTAAACCTATTTTCCAAAGCACCAGAAGGCAAGACAAGAAACAATGGATGGAAACTAATCAAGGAGAGAAGCAACCTAGAATTAAGGAGAGATTTCCTAATAGTGAGAACCAGGGCTTTTTTTCTCAGCGAAAAGGTGGCGGAACTCAAACCTGGCCACGCCCCCATCAAACCCTAGGACCGCCCCTTTAGAAAAAAGATGCAAGTAAAATGTGGGAGGGGCTACTTCCGGTTTGGGAGGGGCTATTTCCGGTGCGGCCGGCCCAGAAAAAGGTGCCGGAACGCCGTTCCGCCGCGTTCCGGCAGAAAAAAAGCCCTGGTGAGAACAATTAACCAGTGGAACGGCTTACTTTCAGGAGTTGTGGATGCTTCATCACTCAAGGCTTTGAAGAAGAGACTGGATAGCTACTTGTCTGAAATGGTATAGGGCAGGGGTGTCAAACGGCCAGCCTGCAGACCGGTTGCATCATTGCTCTGGCAATGTGAAACAAGTTGTGATACATCGCGACATGTCACATGACGCGGTGAGTTTGACACCCATGTATAGGGTCTCCTGATTGAGCCAAGGGGTTAGACTAGAAGACTTCCAACTCTGTTATTCTGTTATTGTATGTAGAAAATCTGCATGGTTCCATAATGCTTCACTGTAGCTTGTCCTCTTTTAGTGACTGCCTTGTTTAACAACTGTTCGCAGTTGTGATGGTGTGAAAAAGTAACTTTGTGACCAATCCTTGCATTCACGTCCTTTGCAGATCTGAAAAGCAAAGGAAAGCTGAAGTAAGATCATAAGCACAGTCACAGTTTCACTTAGCAATCATTTCACTTAATGACCAAGTTGTCAATTCCAGTTATGATCACTAAATGAAGACTACCTGTACTTTTCCATGTAGTGCCTAAGAAATTAATCAACCTAGCTGTGTTATAGTAATGTAAAGCTGCAAGTGTTAAGAAAGAGTCAAACCTGGGTGAGAAAGGAGATGCAACATATTTTAAGGGTGATTATCTTTTCTGACATCTATCAAATTTAATAATTTAATTTAATTTAATAATTTAATTTATATACCGCCCTTCTCCCGTAGGACTCAGGGCGGTGCACAGCATATTAAAACCGACAAACAAAATACATCAAAGATCAAAAAACCCCCATAAAACCAAATTAAAAGCCAAATATTCGAAGCTGTGTGTCAATTAAAATTTTCTTAAAATCATCCCTACCTAAAATCCTCCCTAGGTCAGGCCCGCTTGCTGGAAAAGCCATGTCTTGAGGGCGCGGCGGAAAGTAAGGAGATCCGGAATCATCCGGATCTCGGGGGGTAGTTCGTTCCAGAGGGT
>NW_015413240.1:0-1803 GCF_001527695.2 Protobothrops mucrosquamatus | reverse complement strand
AATAATAATAATAATAATAATAATAATAATAATAATAATAATAATAATAATAATAATAATAATAATAATAATAATAGAGTTGGAAGAGACCTTGGAGGTCTTCTAGTCCAACCCCCTGCTCAGGCAGGAAACCCTATACCATTTCCGACAAATGGTTGTCCAGTCTCTTCTTAAAAACTTCCAGTGTTGGAGCATTCACAGCTTCTGGAGGCAGGTTGTTCCACTGGTTAATTGTTCTAACTGTCAGGAAATTTCTCCTTAGTTCTAGGTTGCTTCTCTCTTTTGATAGTTTCCATCCATTGCTTCTTGTCCTGCCTTCAGGTGCTTTGGAGATTAGGTTGACTCTTCTTTGTGGCAACCCCTGAGATACTAGAACGCTGCTATCATGTCACCCCTAATCCTTCTCGTCATTAAACTAGACATTAAACTAGGCATACTTTGGTCAAGAAACATATCAGAAGGAACTTTCCTTTACTGTTATGGACTAGAGTAATAGAATCTTAAAAGCCTAACTGAATTTTACCTCCTTTTTACACCCTAGGAAATTAGGAAGGAGTTAGTCTGAATTTATTTTCAGGCTCCATTTCCTCTGCTTAACAAATCTTTCCCAAACATTACCTCCATCCAGTTGTGACTCCGCACAAAAAGAGACCTTTTTTACTGGAAGCACTTTCTAAGTTGTACAAAATGGCCTTTTCTGTTTGTGTCTTCAATGTATATCAAATTCACATTATGTAATCTACAAATTTCTTGGTTTCACAGAAGTTTTAGTTCAATACATGGCGGTCCAGCCAGTTTCTAATGTTTGGTGTGGAAAACATTCATGAACCGCAAAGATATTGCACGGGCTTCCAAATAAATAAATAATGGCTAAAATCTCATGAGATCACCAATAATGCAAGATGTTCATATTCTCATTCAAAATGTTGCAAGATTTCAGGAATGAATGTTTTAAATCTCAGTAGGATTCATACTTTCACAAGTTTTCAACATTAAAAAATAACATGTTGGTATATCTATTTCATCAGGTTTTTTTCTTGGTGGTTTTTTTTTTGCTTTTAAATTGGTTGTCCTTATTTAGGTTCTTATGGGAGAAACAAAACATCAATATAAAACTGAAAAGAATTTGATGTAGTGCAGGGGTCTTCAAACTTGGCCCTTTTATGACTTGTGGACTTCAACTCCCAGAATTCCTCAATTAGGCACACTGGCTGAGGAATTCTGGGAGTTGAAGTCCACAAGTCATAAAAGGGCCAAGTTTGAAGACCCCTGATGTAGTGGTTAAGGTGCTGGTTTAGAGATGGTGAATTCTAGGTTTCCCTCAGGTACTAAAATCACCAACTGGGTGATTTTGGACTAATAACTCTCTCTCAGCCCAACCCACCTCACAGAGTTGCTTTTGTGAGAAAAATAAGAGGCTTGAGTATTAGTTAATTCGAAAATAGAAGATGTACACACACATACACATACCCATTCATAGACACATAAGCTTAAGGAAAAATACAAACATCATCATCATCATCATAGTAAAGTTGGAAGGGACCTTGAAAGTCATCTAGTCCAACCCCCTGCTCAGGCAGGAAACCATATACCATTTCGGACACATGGCTGTCCAGTCTCTTCTTAAAAACTTCCAGTGTTGGAGCATTCACCGCTTCTGGAGGCAGGTTGTTCCACTGGTTAATTGTTCTAACTGTCAGGAAGTTTCTCCTTAGTTCTAGGTTGCTTCTCTCCTTGATTAGTTTCCACCTGTTGCTTCTTGTCCTGCCTTCAGGCGCTTTGGAAAATAGCTTGACTCCCTCT
>NW_015413239.1:0-1803 GCF_001527695.2 Protobothrops mucrosquamatus | reverse complement strand
TCAGCTAGCAGGACTGGCCTAGGGGAAATTTTTAACCGGGTTTTTAAAATAATTTTAAATTAAATATAGGCCAAGTATTAATATTTTCTTTTAATTATGTTTTTTAACTATAGTATTTGGTATTTTGTATGTGTTTTATTCAGCCTGTTAGCCGCCCTGAGTCCGCAAGGAGAAGGGCGGGATATAAATACAATAAACAACAACAACAACAAACTCACTTAATAACTGCCTCACTTAGCAATGGAAATTTTGGACTCAACTGTCATCGTAAGTCCAGTCAACTTGTATCCTTCAGCTGTCTTGAAATTAATTCCCCACTCTGCCCAGTTCACCTGGTCCCAATACAGTATTTGAAGAACAGGAAGAAACAAGAATAGGGAAAAACGAGAATAACTATGGAGATTCTCAGTCCTCCAGGTCATAGTTATCCCAAAGATGCTTGTCCAGGAGGCAAGTGGACTTTCTTGTTTTTCTTTGAAGACATTTTGCTTCTCATCCAAGAAGCTTCTTCAGCTCTTGGATCAGCCCAGAGCTGAAGAAGCTTCTTGGATGAGAAGCAAAACGTCTTCAAAAAACCCCCCAACAAAGTCCAGTTGCCTCATGAAAAAGCATCTTTGGAAGAACCATCTGACAAAGCATGCCACTAACATCTGATCAGATGGGGCTAGACCATACTTGGGGAGACCTCCATGAAGTATCCCAGTGACACCATTCCATCAGGTAGACCTTCTTCTTCTTCTTATGCCATATCCGTTATCGGACATTGGCGATCATGTTGGCGATCCTGTTTTTATCAGCAGCCGCACGAAAAAGTGCTGCTGAGTTTTGTCCAAACCAGTCCCTTAGATTTTGAAGCCACGAGGTTCTTCTTCTGCCTGGACCTCGTTTGCCTTCCATCTTTCCCTGGAGGATTAAATGGAGTAGGCCGTATTTTTCTGGGTGTCACATCACATGACCGAAATATTCTAATTTTCATTTTTCAATTGTTTTGATGATTTCCCTTGGCTTTCCCAGGCGGCTTATCACCTCCTCATTTCTGAACTTAACATTTTAAAACTTAAATTTGAACTTTGTTGATTTGGGGACTTAGCTGTTTCCAATCAATTTAACCAATCACTTTTACTTTTCTAACAAAAACCGACAGGAGAGGGGGATGGGTCCCTGATTTAGTTATCAAGCTTAATAAAAAAAAAAACTGCCTGATGATGGACTTGCATAAGTCAAACAAATCTTGCTGACAAATGGATGGAGAAGGCTGGTATAAGATGTTGGTCCTAGCGAAGCTTGGAACATTTCTTTTCCTGCTGATCCCATCCAGCATTTTAATTCTGAATCTTCTGAACAAGATTCCTTGGCTGGCCTTAAAATCCTGTTCGGTTGTGTGTAGGATGATGGGAAACACAGAGGCATCGTCTGTTGCAAGTAGATGGTGCACACCCAATGGAAAACCAAAGGAAGGTGTGCCAAGCGTGCTAATGGAGCCTTAAATGGCCCCACACATCGTTAGTCGAATGATACCCTGATGCCTTCCACACATCTTCCTTGCACTATTTAGGTCACCAATAAACCAGCTCTCTGCTTGCTTGCCTGTTTTTTACCTCTCCTTTGCCCAACCCAAAAGCTGAAGTCTTTGGCCAGGCAGTTTGTAATTACATCACTGGCATTTTCTGGATGGGCTTCAGACAGCCTTGTTTTGAATTTCAGCATGACCCAGGCCTTTTCAAGAAGTTCACTGTACACCTATTCTAAATGATCCCTCCTGATGTAACCTGACCCTCAGCGAATGAACACAGGGAAATAGGT
>NW_015413238.1:0-1803 GCF_001527695.2 Protobothrops mucrosquamatus | reverse complement strand
AATAACTTATAAAGATTTATTGATATGGGTTGGTCAGAATTGGGAGCTTAAACCAATAGAAGAACTATTGGAGGGACAATTAGTAAATTCCTGGTTCCAATATAATCAGTTAAAGGCAAGATGGCAGATGGACAGAAAGATGGGTATAACACCTGAAGATATCAACCTAATTAAGCAAATTAAAGATCAATCAAGGGCTCATATAAAAAGAATATATAATGTTTTAATTGAATGGGATTCTGAAACAGAATTGGTAAAGGATTGCATGATTAAATGGGCCCAAAACATCGAAGAAACTATAATGTTGGAGACTTGGGAAAAAATTTGGATCAGGAATGTTAAATTTACACAGGCACAAAATTTACGGGAAAATTTCTACAAAATGTTTTACAGGTGGCATTTAGACCCACAAAAGTTATCATATATGTATCCTAACTTACAGCCCAAATGTTGGAGATGTGGAAGACTAGAAGCATCATATTTTCATATTTGGTGGTCATGTAGAGAAATAAAGGCATTTTGGATCAAAATATGGTGGATTACCCAAAATATTTTTAAAAAGAAAATAAAATTCACACCGCAGCTATTTTTGTTAGGGATAACTGAAGATTTAAATACTCAAGAAGTGACTTTGATGTTAAACCTTATTACTGCAGCAAGATTATTAATAGCTCAATACTGGAAACAAAAAAACTTGCCTTCAATGGATGAATGGAGAAATAAGGTATCATGTAGGTTATGAATAAAAAATTTTCTTATGTTAGTAGAATGAATGTTATGAAGGGGGTTAAAGAAATTAGGATGTTGTTTATTTTAAAATTAGAGAGTATGGTAGATATGTTGTGGATATTATAATGGCTTGGTAACCCTGTGTTCAATTCTGGGAAGTGAGGGAGGGGAAGGGGGGGAAAGGGAGGGGGAGGGGGATAATGGGGTGGGGGGAGAGTTGGGATGGTATTATAAGTATGCATTAATAGTTATATAATTAAAATGTGTAATGTTAGAATTGAAATGTATGTATGTTAATGCATTCTATGTTTGAAAGATGTATAATAAAAATTTTAATTAAAAAAAAAAAAAATTCTTCCTAGGGGTGAGAGAGGGAGAGAAACTGGCACAAAGTCACCCAGATGGCTTCATACTGCTAGACTAGACTAGAATTTCCGTCTCCTGGTTTCTAGCCTGATGACTTAACCACTACACCAAGCTGGCTCTTGTCCCCAATTAATATCTGTATTTTATAATGTATTCAAACAATTACTTGAAAAAAATTGGGCAAGTTAGGGTTGCTTGCCAGTCTACAGTTCAGTATCAGTAACTGGGAATACCCTCAAGCAGTCTAGATTAGCTTGACAGCTGAGACCATATCTGGAAAAAGCAGGCCTCAATTCCGTACATTTTTATTACATGCACAGGATATATCCAAGCTCGTCTGCCGTATCCCTTATGATATAGTATTGCCTTTAATCTTCAGCTAGTTCAAAATGCAGGCGCCAGAATGCTTTTATAGATTGGGAATTTTTTTTCCTTGCATCAGATAAATTATTAACCCACTTATTTTCAGACTTAATTCCCTGTGTAGTCTGTAACCAGGATATATGAAACTGAATGGTCCAAAGGTGCTATTTCAAGTTTAGTTTCACTTATTAAATATGTGCAGCCATAGACTACTATTCATTAATGTGATTAAATTTTAAAATGCAATGGAAACAAAAGACTGATTGGGAAAATAGCCCTATCGTTAATTTCCATATGATTTAAATAAAGCTTTGGGGCTACTGGTATCATTAGGGCTATTTTCTG
>NW_015413237.1:0-1803 GCF_001527695.2 Protobothrops mucrosquamatus | reverse complement strand
CAATAAAATGTGCTTATCCTTGTGCAGATTCTTTTTAGCCTTCTAAAGGATATGGTACGTATATTAAATGAGCATTGCCTCATATTTCGTAACAGCTAATTTGAACACTACATCCTCTATTTAAGGCTATAATGGCATTAAATATCTCTTTGCATCATGCATGTGTTTGTGTGTGTTGTAATATATTTATGTGCATATGCATTACATTTGTCTATATTAATATGGACAAATTTAATTACATCACGGCAGAAGCTGGGGAAGCAGCTAATATTGAATAAGAGCTGATATGGAGAGAAATTCTAACCCCAGCATTTACTAGTATTTCTTTGGAAAACCATGTCATATAAGTGTGGGTGGGCCTCAGCAGTGTTTGGCGATAATAGATCTAACAGTATTTAATGACTATAAAAGTTTCATTTTCTCAGTCTTGCCCATTCTTTCTCAATTACAGATATGAATACAATAAATAGACAGTTGGAGGGACTAAATATGGACAAATTATTTTATTGACTTCTTTGATACTGATACATAGAACTGGCAAGAAGCACAAGTTATAGTGTAAGTGCAACATTAATGAATAGGAGTTATAGATACATTCTAGGAAACTGACAGTATTTTGGCCAATTTGATTTAGGTGATATATTTTCAAAATAAAAACTATTACATTTATCAAAATTAAGAGGTGATGGTGGAATGATTAATGTAACTATAACAAATACAGTGATAGGTTCTGAGGACCATCTAAGCAGTCAAGAAGTGGTTATGGCAGCACAATTGAAGCCTGCCCCTTAGCATGTACATTAGTGGGTGACGCTTCAGTGGTGCTGCTGCCAACTTCAGTTTTATCTGATACCCCATCCCAAGTATGCCACTAAATAAATACAATAGCATATATGCCACAGAAAACAACCAAGCTCTGCATGTAAACAGAGAACAAACCCCATTCACTTCTAGCACTGAAGATGTTAGCTAATCTGATAATAAAACATTTGTAAGAAAAAAAAATCCAAGTTCAGAGCACACCAAGTTGTTTGCAAATGCACTTATAGCTTTCTCATCTATCTTGGCCATCACCAGATGCTTTCATTTTTTTTTCATACGCACAAAAATAAATTTGCTTTAACTTCTATATTGGCTTCATCTTTTCTTTTATTGTCTTCTGGTTAAGAATTCTGAGGCTTGCATCTACCTGGAGCACAACAGGTTGGATAGCTGAGCCAAAATCATGGTTTTGTTGTCGGTTCGCCATCCACATTAAATTGGATGCCTCACATCCGGCTCAGCTGTATTGGTTGATATATGCATAGCTCTCATTGCCCTGCTTCCCACCGCCCACCTCCTAAGCTGTGTTCACTTATCCCGATGAGAGCTATGCATATATCAACCAATACAGCTGAGCCGGACGTGACACATCCAATTATATGGGGACGGCAAACTGACAGACCTATCACACGTTCGATGGCTAAATTATTAATAGTTAAAGGGCTATAAAACAATATCTCTCTAATGTTGGCTTACTCTTTGATAATGTTAGCAGCAGCTAACGAAAGCTCAGTGTAAAATATACTTTTTGTCCTAGAGATCAATATGTCCTCTTTTTTACAAATATGTATACTTACATACTTATTTAAGGACCTCATTTACAATTTGTTACATTAATAAGCAATTTGTTACATTAATAAATTGTGCATGATTTTCCAGTTCTCATAAATTCTTCCATCTGGACTTTTGTTGTTTGACATTATATTGGAGATTATTTTGGGATTTCTTGCTGTCCTTGCATGATATTTCACTTGAACTGAA
>NW_015413236.1:0-1803 GCF_001527695.2 Protobothrops mucrosquamatus | reverse complement strand
GTTAGTTTGGTGAGCCACAACGTCTTGCTGTCAGTCAATGGCTACGCTCGCGTCAAAGACTGGAGACCAACGGTCCAGGACGGGCGTGGCAACTTTGGCTGACTTGATCTGATTGGGCAGGAATACAGTCTACTACCCAATGGTGGAGTCTCCATCTCCGTGCTGAGAAAAGGCGTTCAGGTAAGACAACGCCCCTTCAATAGTGGAGGTCATAATTATCCCAAAGGTGCTTTTTCAAAAGGCAACTGGACTTTCTTTGTTTTTCCTTGAAGATGTTTCACTTCTCATCCAAGATGCTTCTTTAGTTCTGAAGCTTCTTGGATGAGAAACGAAACGTCTTCAAAGAAAAACAAAGAAAGTCCAGTTGCCTTTTGAAAAAGCATCTTTGGGCCAATAGATGACAGTTCCAGGCCAGCCTAGGCTGCTCTGGAAAGCTAAGCAGGGTCCATTTGGTTAGATTCAGGACCATCAAGTATTCCAGAACTGTAGACTAAAATAGTGGCTAAAACTTCACAGAAGAAGACAATGGCAAACCACTACCATACTGTTGCCAAGAAAAGTACATGAAAATATCCCTGAAGACATTAAGAGTTACATTCAGTTCCAAGGGGATGTTACTACTTTATCATTTAATTTTCAGCCGAGAGTCAAAAGGCTTAAATGTACCTCATCCCACTCCATTTCCCACCTCTCTGTTCTTCATCAAAAGAATACTGAACAGCGGGGAAGGAGTTGGAAGCAGAAGTTGGACTTTAAAAGAAGCAAAATAGAGTATTTATGTTTTCAAACTTAGATGTTGGAGAAGCCTCCAGAAAATATTGTGGATGCCCAAGAAAGCAACAAATGGATCATAGAAGAAATCAAGCCAGAATTTTTATTTGAGGCACAAATGACTAAAACTCAGATTATTATATTTTGGACACATTATACAAAAACCCAGCTTTCTTGATAATTCCCCAATGCTGGGAAAAGTGGAAGGAAAGAGAAAAAAAGAACAACCAGCAGCAAGATGGATACACTCAATTTACCCTGGCAATGGGCGTGCACCACTGGAAGATCTGAAAGATCTCCTGGAGAAAGCCTATCTATGTGGTTGCTAAGAGTGGACACCAACTTGATGGGTCAATCAACAAATCAGTGGTGGCTTTCATCACGTTTTATGGTGAAGGCCATAGATTAGATTAGCTTTACCCATCCAAGCATTCTTTAAGTTTGTTGGAATTGCAGTTCCAAGGATTCTCAACTATTGCAGTCTTAACACACCGATAGCATACCAGATTAGTGAAGGTTAAATTAAGTCTTATGTACTTTCTATTGCAGAATCTTAGACTTAAAAAAAAAAAGAATCTACTTAGATTCATGAAAAGTATTTGCTAGATCAAGGCAAAATAGCTGTAATTATTATTTTTAATTAAAACATTGTTACCCATCAGTTAAAAATGGGAAAAAAACATATATTTTGCAAGTCCCTGCAGTTTTCTTGGCAGGATTTTTTTCAAATGTGGTTTGCCTTTGCCTTTGAGAGAAAGAGGAAGGGAAGGAAAGAGGGGGGGAGAGAGAGAGAGAGAAAGGAAAGGAGAGAGAGAGAGAGAGAGAGAGGAAGGAAGGAAGGAAGGAAGGAAGGAAGGAAGGAAGGAAGGAAGGAAGGAAGGAAGGAAGGAAGGAAGGAAGGAAGGAACAAGGTCACCCAGTTTCCTTCAAGCCTAAAATGGGAATAGAAGTCCTGGTCACCCATTTCTAGCCTGGAGCCTTAACCACTACACCACAGTGGCTTTCTAGACATTCATTAGTCAGCAAAAAATA
>NW_015413235.1:0-1804 GCF_001527695.2 Protobothrops mucrosquamatus | reverse complement strand
GCTGGTGTGATTGGACAAGACATAGTCACTTTTAGGAAAGCAATTCCTGATGAAATACCATTCTATACAGTGCTATATAAGTAATAATTGTTGACAAAGTGAAATCCAATTGAGTCTAATACTTTATTTTCTTACACCTAATAGACAAATCTTGCCATATTAAAGCTATCACCTTCTAACCTACTAGATATATCCTGAGAGATTTTAGGATGTGGCTACTCTGAACCTCTTCCTCCTCCTTCCCTTCAACTCAGGACGGCAGTCTCTTAATTTGGGCTTCTCTGATGGAATGTACTGTCTACTTTTGGAGAAAGGTCTATGTACATTCCAGATGCACATTTCATCACAATAATGAACACATAAATCAACTGAGTTATCACAGCAACAAATGTAAGATGGGCATGATTCTACCAATATGAGCTTTTCTAGTCCATTGCTGCTTTCTGCAATCTTTGAAGTTATCTTCAAAGGAACCGCTACAGGATGCATTGTAAAAGTCCAAGTGTGTGGTAATTAGGGCATGAGTTACCTTAATGAAGGATTCTATTAGAAAAGGTCATTACTAACCTAATTGGACAAAGATATTCCTGTGCTTGGCCTCAATATGCTATTCAGAACCCATAACCCCAGCAAGACTCCAAGTTGTGAACATGAGTATAATCCTTTCTTCAGCCACTTCCAGGACTCATATTTCTGAATAGCCAAACTGTTTATGGACTGTTGTGATGCCATCTGTCAATCACAAGATTGACAGCTATTTTCCAAGCAGGGAATAGACCATCATTGTGTTTCAAGCAGGGCAATACTGAGAAAGGATGCTTACAGAAGGCGGTGGCCTTCTCTCTTTCTAAAAAAAACCCCCTCAACTTTGAGAAATTCATTTTGCTCAAAGGATAGGTAAGTAAGTTTGGTTAGAAATCAGTTAGGATTGTATGTTTTATTTAATTTTGCATATCTCATCCGCATTTATGATCACTAGTGATTTGTTTTCTTTGGGTAAACTCAGTTATTGTATGGCAGATGCAATTCTTAGTATTAACTGAGAGCCAGGAAGCTGTCATGATTGGTCATGATTGGAATGGGAGGAAATGATGTATACTGCTCTCCAAGACCAGATACCAACAGTAGCCAAGAAAGTTTTTGCACAACTACAACTTGTCTTATTTATTTGAAAGACTTGTATAACCAGCCATACTATGAATCACAATCCTGGGTAATACTCCAAATCTTGCAGGAAGAACATCTCTTCAAGGTCTTCTGGAAGGCAAGGAAGCAAGGGCTTGCAAGATCTCAAGGAAGGGCAAGACAACTACAAAGGAAGTGTGCCACTTGTAGCCAATTTCTGTATTAGAAAGTTCTGCTTGCAGTCACTTATGTCCAAGTCACTTACTGTTTACATTGCTATAATATGCTCTTCATGGGGGTGCCCCTGAACTGAATTTTGAAGCTACTGAAAGCTCTTGTACTAAGAAGCTAGTACAAATTCAGCTCACTTGTTCATTGTTATATGCAGATACACTTACGGTACTGCTTTGAAAACTACACTGGTTGCTAGTTGGTTTCAAGCAGTGGTGGGATTCAAATATGTGAACAACTGGTTCTCTGTGTGGATGCCACTTCTGGAAGTCCATTCTGGGCCTGGGCAACAAAAAATTAGCTACCAGTTCTATCAAACCTGTGTTAATCAGCTGAATCCCACCACTGGCTTCAAGATGTATTTGAAGCTGCTAGCAGTCATCTTCCAGGCTTTAGATGGTTCTGGACCTGGTTATCTGCAGCACTGTATCTTCCTACAGCTAATTGA
>NW_015413234.1:0-1804 GCF_001527695.2 Protobothrops mucrosquamatus | reverse complement strand
GGACTGACCTAGGGTGAATTTTAAATAGGGATAATTTTTAATGATTTTTAATAAGAGACACAGCTACAAATATTTGGTTTTAATTGGCTTTTATTGGGGAAATGTGCTATGTTGTTTTAATATGCTGTGAGCCGCCCTGAGTCCCGTGGGGAGAAGGGCGGCATATAAGTCAATGTATTAAATTATTAAATTAAATTAAATTAATATGATCTGCAATTGTACCTCCATTGTTATGCACTGTAGAATTGAACTGTCCCCGACTACTGCTTATTAGGCTGTTGACTTTTTAAAATATGCTTAGCTGACAATTTCAAGAGATTGTAGCATGACTGCCATTTTGAAGGATGTGACCACCTCCACGCCCAGCTCGGAGGGAAACAAATGGAGTTAGTAGAGTAAACTGAGATATAGGCTGGCTTTTTTCACAACTCAAATTGGGATTCTTTTTCTCCTGATTTTTTAGTCCTTTTCTTTGAGGAAATATCTTTGCTGTATTCTGCTGTATTAAGGAAGTATCCAGCTATACTGTGCATGCTAGCTGCATGAGCTAATACGATTTTTATATTCCCATCAAATTTTGAATTTTCCAGCAAAACAACTTCTCATTAAAATCTCATACTGCGGGTACTTGGCTTGGCAGTGACTGACGTGAAGTATATTGTCTTCTCTGACATGTGTTTGCTTGTTTGTCTGCGTGTCTTATTGCTCATTATATTTATCATACGGCTCTTTTAATAGCTACAGAGTGTTCTTTTCTTTGTGTCTGAAATTTCTCACCAACTGAGTCTGCACTTATGCCAGTTTTTTCCTTCGGTTCTTGTTCTCTTTGCCTGGCCTTGGAGATTTGGACAAAGGTTAGGCAGGGGGCTAGGAAGGGCAGCAAACGGGAGCATCTCCTGTAGCTTACTATATATTTACCATATTTTTTCTTCTGCAGCAAGAGTCCAAAGAGGAACATGGTCTGCAGAAGAAAAGAACAAAGCAGCAGCTGGATAGAGTGAAGTTCACCGCAAAAAGGAAAATTGCACGTAGGTGTCACGTGTCTGGGGAAAAGGGGATATGAGAGAATGAAGCATGCACACTTAAAAAAAAAATCCAGCTTTTACGTATGTCAAACATCTATGTCAATGCTTAATGATTTAGCTTATATGCATGTGTAAGTGAGGCTGCCGCTGTGTTCTGGTATACTGTTGCTCCTAGTCCCCAATATATCTTAAGGTGATCTCCCACTGTTGTGTATTTGAGATCAGAAAGATGAAAGGAGTTATAAAGGTTACTGGTGCTGCACTATGTGGTAACCCAGAGGTAAGAATGAAAAGCGGTTATTATCACTTCATATATGTTATTTAAGCTACGTATCGTGAGATTTGGTGCAACTCCAACGCATTACATTTTGATTCACACAATTACCAGCCAGCATTTGCCTTTATTGGTATCTGGTTTTTGAGAGTTGAAATCTATCTCGGGTGTAACGATTTGAGGAAGGCTGGCTAAGCCCTATCTAAAGGCAGCCTTGCACTCATACTTTTTATGCTAGGTAGCTTGCCATTAGGCAAAGAATGCACACCCATATCTATTCATTAATCAGTCTAATCCAAGGGTAGACAACCTTGGCTTTTTTATGACTCGTGGACTTCAACTCCCAGAATTCCTCCTCCCAGGTGTAGCTGGCTCAGGAATTCTGGGAGTTGAAGTCCACGAGTCATAAAAGAGCCAAGGTTGCTTATCCCTGGTCTAATCCAAAAGCCTCCTTTGAGTTTGTATTAAGGAGCTACAGTTCTGAGGTAACCAGTGTCAGTCAATG
>NW_015413233.1:0-1804 GCF_001527695.2 Protobothrops mucrosquamatus | reverse complement strand
ATATATATATATATATATATATATATATATATATATATATATATATATATATATATATATATATATATATATATATATATATAAGAAATAATGATCTGTTATTATCAATCAATCCCAACAAGAAAAGGATATCTGAAAAGGATATACTAATTCTGGAAAGAACAACTGCAAAAGTCTACCCAGGACAAAGAAATCAAAGTATTGCCAGAAGTAGATCAGGCTGTAAAAGCAAGTAGGGGGAAGTCAGCAGTAGAGAAAGCCAGCATATTTATTGAATCATTTTCATTCCCAAACCAGGCACCCTCTCCTCTGTCTTCTCTTCAGAAAGAACAAAGCCATCTAACTAAAGAAGAAGAATTGAAACAAAGAATAACTGAGCAACTAGAATAGCAAAACAAAAAAACAACAGAATGCCTGAGATACAAAATCAACAAAGGAAAAAAGCCAAACAGTGCATCACCAAAATGCAAGATTAGGCTGGAAAATAAGATCAACATGCTGAGAATAGATGCAAGCAAGCAAGCTAGAAGAGATGAAAGAAAAGAAGCTGAAGAACAAGAAGATCAAAGAATACTTGATCCAGAAATATCACCTACAAAGAAAATCAAGTAAGCATTGGAAATAATAAAACAACAAATAACAGCTATAGCAAAGAAAACCAGAAATATGAAGCTTGAATGGCACACTATAGGCAGAATCTCTAATTTCAGTTGAATCACAAACATTTCTACCAATCCAATGGAGAGACTGCACTGAATCAGTCAATACCTGACAAAAAAAGAAATATTGCAGTTCTTGGTGCAGCTATGGGACAATCCATAGAAATACAACAAAAATGCAGCTTGGCTAAATGAGGTGAGAAAGAGAGAAAGAGAGAAAGAGAGAAAAAGAGAAAAAGAGAAAAAGAGAAAGAAAGAAAGAAAGAAAGAATAAAAACTTATAACAGCAGAAATTATGGAGAAAAAGAGTACAGAGGTTCAAGAATCTATCAGCACTAGATAAAGCTGAATGCATGGGGTTTTTTTTATTGCAAAGGAGTTTAACAACATATTGCAAAGAGGTGAAATTGAAGATTGGTTAACATCTGGAAAAACCTACCCGATAATAAAAGATTGAATAAAATAAGCAGCACCACTCAATTATGGGCCAATTACCAGCTTACCAAAAACTTACATATTGCTAACTGATGTGGTAGCTGATGCGGTCCAACAAGATCTAGTTGAAAATAAGTTCTTTCATGAACACCAAGGAGATTGACCAAACAGCAAAGGAACAGAAGATCAGTTTTTAACTGACAAAACCATTTTGGAAAATTGTAAGAGAAGAAACACCAATTTGAATGTAGCTTGGATTGATTACAAGAAGGGTTTGAATCCTTGTCATGTGATTGGATTATCAAACATTTAGAAATAACAGGAGATAATAGAAATATCGGAAACTTTGGGCAAATATCAATGGCAAAATAGAAGACATGGTTGCTGGTCAATGATAATAATCTGAGAGAGGTTAATATTAAGAGAAGAATCTTCCAAGGAAACTCACTATCATCACTACAGTCATTGCACTGATTCTTCTGTTGACAATACTGAACAAGTCAGGACATAACTATCAAACTTCAGAAACATCTGCCAGGCTATCTCACCTCCCTGACAAGAACAATCTGAAACTGTTTGGGAAAACACCATTTGAAACAGAATTGTTGCTCAATACAGTCAAGATGTTTCAATGGAGTTTGGATGGACAAATGTGCTATCCTCACCATCAACAGGAGAAAAATAGCAAAAACTGTGGAATCAAGATGTTC
>NW_015413232.1:0-1804 GCF_001527695.2 Protobothrops mucrosquamatus | reverse complement strand
CTTCCACGAAGTATGCAAACTTCTGCCTTCTCCCTTCACCCTTCAGTCCCCCCAAATAAATAATTATTATAGCCTGTGAAGAAGAGGAAACATTTGGAGCAAGAATGGCTCAACCCTGCTAGAGAAGCAATTCTAATTTTGCAAAACTCTTCTTTGCCAAGATCCTTCCTATTCAAAAAACAAGACTCTGCCTTTACGTTATCACCTTCCCTCCTCCGAAGATAATCGTTAGATTTTGGAGACGGTCCTGCCAATCCTTGTTAATACATAAAATGCAGCCTTATTACCCTGCTACCAGCCTAAAGCAATCCAGGTGTTTTTCTGCCTTGAGGTTCTTAGTCGCCCATAGCGACCAGGCTATTAAATAGAAGCCCAAAATATGTTTATTTATAGATCCTCCAGGATAACAAGAGGTTTTTGTTTTTTTCTCCTTGCTTTGTGGCTGCTTTAAGATAGGAAGCCTTGCCAAGCCAGGAAGATAAGGCTTTTTTTTTTCTTTTTCTTTTCCTGGTCCTAAGTAAATTCTCCATTTCTTTCCCATAATTGCATCAGCCCAGTGATTCAGTCTCTGCCCCTTTTTTGCAAAGTTCCTTGAGAAAATCGGGGCTGTTTTTAAACAGATCTTTGGGGATCTTAGAGAAGCACGCCGTGACCTGCTCGTCCGGTCTACTTGTGGATTAATTTGAAATTTGGGGATTGCTAGAAAAAGTCAAAGGAGTTTCTTAGAAGGGGTTGGGGGGAAAAGAGGTTATCTACCAGTCCCAACATAGATTTAGAAGTATGAACTTGTTTTTTGCTTGCGGTAGGGACCAAGTTGATTGAATCAATGGTTGAATGACTCTTTTTTCACTGCCTTATCTGATATTGACATTTCCAGACAGAATTGAGAAGGACCCGTTGCTTATCTCAACAGAAAGATCACCTAAATTCCTCCCCCCCCTTTTTTTTTTTTTTGAAAAGGAGGCCAGAAAATAAAATAAAAAACTTTACCTCTTTGTGCCTGCCTTTAAAGACCACCGCGAAAGCTCCATGCCCGATCAGATCTTTCCTGCTGAATTCAAATTTTCCAACCGCTTCCATGTCGTTTCTGAAGGCGGGTGACAAAAAATAAATAAGTTTTTTTTTTTAAAAAAAAATACAAAATTGGAAAGAAGGGAGGGGGAGAGGAAAGGAAATCCAAGCTTTTTTTATTTCTTTCCCAGAAAAGTGGGGGGGGGGGGGGAGAGAAAAACAGGAGCCGGTTTTCCAAGCTGCTGCTCCTCTCCCTCCCCTTGGGATCAATCTCACCAGGAACTAGAAACTTGAAAAAGTACAGTAAAGGTTCTCTCCTGTCAATCCAGGTGTGTGTCTGGGGGGGAGGGAGGAGTGTTTAATTCCCATAAGGCCCCCTACTCTTGGTTGGAAAGAGATGGGGTCTATCCTGGCGACCTCCCCCCCCATTAATGCCTGCGGGGCAGGGAAATAAGTGCTGGGGGACCCCTAAACCAAGCCAACCATCCCCCCCAGGCCACCGCCGACTCGGTCCCCACCTTAAACGCCCCCAGGCGGATGCGAGGTGCTCATCGCTCCCAGGAGCAGCTCCGATCCGTCGCCAAGGCCACCTTCAGGATCCCAAGAAGGGGGGGGGAGAAAAGAGACCACTTTATTAAAGTTTCCCCTCCCCCCAAAAAGGAAAAGGGGGTGGGAAAATCTGTCCCCTCCCCCAGCCTCTCCTTAAGAGCCAAGCCACCTTCAGGATCCCCCAAAGGGGGGGAGATCACTTTAATAAAGTCCCCCCCAAAAAGGAAAAGGGGGTGGGAAAATC
>NW_015413231.1:0-1804 GCF_001527695.2 Protobothrops mucrosquamatus | reverse complement strand
GCCAAATGAAAAGGATGCTCCACATGTCTCTGGATCGAGACCTTGACAGGCACAAGTACGACTAGAAAAATTAACCAAAAGGTAGGTAATCAGCTAGTTGGGCAAGATCCTCACCTTTGGGGCAATTTGATGCCCCAAATCTCTGTCAGCCCAACACACACATTGAAAGCTAACATATAACCTATGTTATTCTAAATGGGATAGACTAGAGCACGAGTGTCAAACTCGCCACATCATGTGATGTGTTGCGACGTATCGTGACTTTTTTCGCATTGCCAGAGCTGGGGTGGGCGTGGCCTCCATGTGATACAACCGGCCCACAAGCCAGCAGTTTGACACCCCTGGACTGGAGCAAGGCAAGCATGTAGTCACTGGCTGCTTCTGATTATGACCAGTGTAAGAATCAATCAGATCTGATGAATCTCATGCTGCAGGACAAAAAGTGTTTATTTATTTTCTCTCCACCACAGAGAAGACAGTCATTAAACATGTAAGACTCTAGGGCTTTGCCAGATACCTTGTTGCTGTCACATCAGATTCCTCAGCCATACAAGAATAGCTCCCCAATCATTAGTGCAAGCAACAACAATAAAAATGTCTATAATCAACTTTTAATACATTTTTCTGTAGCTGGAATGTAGCTATCATTACACAAATAGAGGTAGTCATTGACTTACAACCACAACTGAGCCTCAAATTTATGTTGCTAGGTGAGACAGTTGTTAAGAGAGTTTTGCCCTATTTTATGACATTTCTTGCCATAGTTGTTTAGTGAAAAACTGCAGCTGTTAAGTTAGTAACACAGTTGTTAAGTGAATCTGGTTTCCCCATTGTCTTTGCTTGGCAGGTCACAAAAAGGATCGCATGGCCCTGGAACACTGCAATTGTCATCAATATGAGTCAGTTGCCAAGTGCCTGGATTTTGATCACGTGACTGTGGGGATGCTGCAACGGCCGGAAGTGTGAAAAATGATCATGTCACTTTTTCAATGCCAATGGAACTTTGAAAGGTCACTAAACAAACTGTTGTAAGTCAAGGACTACCTTCAGGCAAAGAGGCCTGAAGGTAGGAATCAGATTGATTAGATACTATTAACTGTGTTTATTAGAAAGAAATAGTGCACTTCTTTGCGGCTGTGTATTTTTTTTCCATTTTAGATCATATTAAAAAAAAATGACTGTGCCACCACTGGGGCAGCTTCAAATCGCCTTTCGTACTTAGTTGCTGCTAGTGTTATGGAAGACTCAAACACATCCAGGACAAAGCAAGTCTGCTTCTGTTTTAGGAGATTCACTTCCAGAAAATGACTGACCATTCCTGGAATTGTCAAATTGGGGTGTTCTAAGGGGACATCAAAACATTTCCTGACTGGAATGCAAAATTTTGCACCAATCGTTCCAGGATTAAAGTCGGCACACGACTATATACTTTAATTTGGCTGCTCCAGTCAGTAGGAGCTACTACGTAAATAACATAATAACAAGCTAAAGAAAATAGGACAAGAAAATCCTGCTGGTGATGTTACCTAGTCTGGTAACTAAACATTCAGAAACTAAATTGAAACGAGCTTGGAGAGCAAACCGCTGCCAAAATAACATACATTTATGTGAGTTATTTAGAATAATGTTATGTTATGTGAATAACATAAATTCACATAAATGTTGCATTCCAGTCAGATAATTAGGGATCTTCAAGCTTGGTTTCCAGCTCCAATCAGATTTGCGTGCCAAGAAGAAACTACTGAAGTTTTATTAGGAAAAAGGTACAAGCCTGATTTCAGGCATCATATTAAACAAGCCTGAA
>NW_015413230.1:11036-12444 GCF_001527695.2 Protobothrops mucrosquamatus | reverse complement strand
CGGAAACACAGCTGGGAATATTTGGTTTTAATTCGGCTTTTATCAGGGTTTATTCTTTTGTATTTTTGTATTGTGTATTTTCTGTATTTTGGGTATATTATTTGTTTTTAATATGCTGTGAACCGCCCTGAGTCCTATGGGAGAAGGGCGGTATACAAATTAAAATAATAAATAAATAAATAAATAAATAAATAAATACTTTTGAGCCCTCTCTTGATTGACCAGAAAGGCCCAACAGAGACTCCATTTCCTTAGGGTCTTGCGAAATAACAAAGTGGAACAACGACTGATGATCTTCTTTTACCGGTCCACCATAGAAAGCATCCTCTCACATTGCATTATGGTGTGGTATGCTGGCTTGACAGCCGCGGATAGAAAGACACTACAGAGGGTGGTGAGCACAGCACAAAACATCATGGGCTGTCCCCTGACACCACTAGATGACATCGCTAGGGCCCGCTGCCTTAGAAGAGTGAGGAAAATCCTCAGGAACGACTCACACCCTGGTCAGCATTTCTTTACTCTCCTACCATTGGGTAGGAGATATAGAAGCATAGCCAGCCACACTAACAGGCTGAAGAACAGTTTCTACCCATGGGCTGTCAGACTCCTGAATGGGAAATAACTCCATGTATGATAGACTTGTGGGGCCGGCAGGTTGTGCAATAAGTTCATGTGGTGCAATAAGATTGTGTGTTTGTTGTCACTGGGAGTTGTGTTGGGGGGGTGCACGAAGGGAGGCTCAGCCAATCTCATTGTACACATGTTGTACTTTGACAATAAAGGTTGATTTGATTTGATTCTGCCTGCTATGGGGGAACAGTAACTCCAGCAGTAAATCCAGCAGACTAGAGGACTCCTCTAAGCTTTCACCATTCTAGCCAGATTCTCTCCATTGCATGTCTACCACTGGATCTTTTATTGTGAGTATTCAGGTCTTTGGCTGCTTTCTTCACAAAAAGACTGGCAGAGGGAGCTGCCAACTTAAGATGAAGAGTGACATATATTTCCAAGTGAGCCATCTTTTTTTGGGGGGGGGAGAAAACAATATTTATTTATTTATTATTATTTATTTATTAATTAAATTTATATACCGCCCTATCTCCCTTACAGGACTCAGGGCGGTGAACAGGCAATAATAAAAATCACAATAAATATTGAATAAAAAGCCTGCTCTAAAATACCCCATATAAAACCCCTAACAAAGCCCAATCAAAACTACGCCAGGCCGGCCGCATGGAATAGATGGGTTTTCAAGGCTCGGCGGAAGAGGCGCAGGTCCGTAGTTGTACGTAGGTCGGGGGGGTAGGTCATTCCAGAGGGCAGGAGCTGCCACAGAGAAGGCTCTCCCCCTGGGGGTCGCCAGCCGGCATTGACTGGCCGACGGCACCCTAAGGAGGCCCTCTCT
>NW_015413230.1:0-1804 GCF_001527695.2 Protobothrops mucrosquamatus | reverse complement strand
GATGCTCCAATGCACTGATGTGCTACTTTCTCCCCTAATCCTTTTCTCTTGAAATGTGATTGCTTTTTAAAGGTTAAGATAGAGAAAGCAGACAATATGTCCCCTGAGAGCAGATGGTGCAATTCCTTTACAAGTTGCACACTCTGGGTTGAATGCTTGGCTGCTCCATGTTTGTACAAGCTGGCAGCATTCAAGGAAGGGAACACATGAAGGATGCTACAGCTTTAGGAAAGACCTGATTGCCTTATGTTATTTCTTTGTTCTTCCTAATGCTTCCACTTATTTTGGTTACTTTTTAATCTTTTAGTTCCCCCCCCCACACACTTTGCTGACCTTCACGTAACTATATCGTCCTAGATAAGTGTCGAAGAATGGCCCAAGATTCTACCTAGAATCATTCTCAAGAAACACCTAGAGATGAATCCTGTGCAGGATTGAAGCTTAAGAATGGTTCAGTTATAGCAGGAAATGGCAGCTATAAAGCTGCATTCTATTATTTATAGAAGTGGAAATTGTAGAGACCTGGAGATAGTTATAGAAGGCTGGGGAAAAATTGTTACTGCTGTTCTACTACACAGTGCAGTGGCCTGGTGGAGAAGGGAGTGCAGTACATGATTTATTTATTTTATTAAATTTGTATGCTGCCCATCTCTCTACCAGGTGACTCTGGATGGCTTACAATACTATAATAAACAAATAAATAGATAGATAAATAGATACATAGACGAATAGATAAATAATGCCTTCCATTTGAGGACCCGTATACTGCACAAGCCAGAAAGAGGGATGAGAAAATATTGACAGAACCTGCACATCCTGGACATAAACTTTCAACCCCTCCCTTCAGGATGCCTCTACAGGGCAATGCATGCCAAAACAATTATATACAAAGATGGTTCCCCCCCCCCCCATGCCATCACTCTGTTAAATACATTATTCCCACAGCACTGTCTTATGTTTAATGATATTTACCCATGTAGTAGGACTGTATTGCTACCATCCTTCTCATCTTCTCATCTGTCTCATCTTTCCCATTTTCTCATCTTTCCTACTACCTTCTACGAGGGCAATTTGGAAATAAACCTCCGTTTGAGCATGTGCGAGAAATAGATGGGGATAGCGATGCCCATCCTATGGCGCTATGCACAGTAGTTCAGTAGGCAATGAGGAGTGGAAGGAGAAGGTTGTGTTGCAGTTGACTCATCCACTAGATCAATTGAAAATGAACCCTGCCATAGAAAATCCCTCCAAATGTGAAGTGCATGCAGTAATACGATTCCTGTGTGCAAAAAAACTTTCGGCAGCTGTGATTCATCGCGAACTGTGTAATGTTTACGGACCAAACATGATGAGTGAAGATGTCATACATCAAGAGTGTCGCAATGGCTAGAAAAACAAGTTAGAGAGAAAGGAATGTGATATGTAACATTGAATATATACTAGTAAGAAGACTATTGAGCGATTAATTAACATATTGTTTATGATAATTATTCATTGTTTTTTAAATAAATGAACCCAGACAACATGCTGTTTGCTAAATATTAAGAATGTCATTTAAAAAATCCTAACCCTAACCCCAACCCTAACCCCGACCCCACCCTATTTCTAATCCTATATATAAATGGTGTCGCATGTTTAAAGATGGACGAACTGACATGCACAATGAGGCAAGAAGTGGGCGCCCATCTGTAGTCAGCAATGAGTTCGTGCAGGAAATTGACAAAAACGTCCATGAAGTCTCTTGGTTCTCGATATCTGCACTTTCTTTACCCTTTCCCCAAATTTCTCAGACTGTTTTGTACAA
>NW_015413229.1:0-1804 GCF_001527695.2 Protobothrops mucrosquamatus | reverse complement strand
AACGGATGGAAACTAATCAAGGAGAGAAGCAAACTGGAATTAAGGAGGGAGGGAGGAAGAAGGAAGGAAGGAAAGGAAGGAAGGAAGGAAAGGAAGGAAGGAAGGAAGGAAGGAAAGGAAGGAAGGAAGGAAGGAAGGAAGGAAGGAAAGGAAAGGAAGGAAGGAAGGAAGGGCAACAGATGGAAACTAATCAAGGAGAGAAGCAAACTGGAATTAAGGAGAAACTTCCTGACAGTGAGGACAATTAACCAGTGGAACAGCTTGCCTTCAGAAATCGTGGGTGCTCCATCACTGGAGGCTTTTAAAGAAGAGACTGGACTTTCACTTGAGCAGGGGGCTGGACTAGAAGACCTCCAAGGTCCCTTACGGCTCTGTTTTGATTGATTGATTTAAGAAAATGTATAGGGCTGCCCAACTGAGTCTCAGTGACTCTCAGTGAATACAGAAATGTTACTTTCTAGAAACCAATCACCAAATCTTGCTTTCTGTTTGTCCCCCGTTATATCACGCGGAATCAGGACATGGTTACAAATAGCCCTTTATTATTTATTTAGTGACCGTTCAGAGTTAACAGCCGCACTGAAAAACATGACGTATCCCTGTTTTTCACACTTAGGACCGTTGCAGCATCCCCACGGTCACGTGATCAAAACTGGGATGCACGCCCCCACGGGCGTGTATTTATGACGGTGGGGGTGTCCCGGGTTCAAGTCATCCCCTTCTGCGACCTTCTGGCAAGCCAAGTCCCTGGCCAGATTCACTTAACAACCGCATTTTGCTAACTGAACAACGGGCGGTGATTCACTTAACAACTACGGCAAGGAAAGGCGCAAAATGGGGGCAGAGCTGTAGGATCATGATGATCACTTGACCACGAGAACTTACGCACCGCAGACGAATTCCTTGCGTATGTCCGATCACAGTTGGCCAATGCAGAATTCTCTCTTCTGTCTGTCTGGCTTAGCAAGTCGTAAGTTGAGGTCTACCTGTGTCTAAGGTTTGGGCTGAGATGAAGCTCTTGGCTAGGTCTCATCCTGAGGGTGCTGTGGGCACGGACTTAAAACAGACCGTATAGATCAGTGGTTCTCAACCTGTGGGTCAGGACCCCATTTGGGGTCGATCGACCATTTCATGGGGGTCGCCAAGCAAGGCTGTCCGCCATTTTTTTTTTCTGCCATTTTTTTCCCCTTTTCCGGCGGGTGCCTTACCTCCCTTGGGCTGGGCCAGCTGGTGGTCGGCCTGCTCCGTCTCTGCCGCTTGCCAGCTACGCCTCAGCCAGCGCAGGGGGCAGAACCACGCATGTGCAGCGCTCCCAGGCAGGGAAAGTCCTCGACTTACGACCGGTTGGGTAGTCCTCGACTTACGACCGGTTTAGTCCTCGACTTACGACCGGTTTAGTCCTCGACTTACAACCGGTTGGGGTCGCGGCATTAAAAAGGTTGAGAACCACTGGTATAGATGCTGGCCACGGCTTTCACCGCGCCGGAGATCTGCAGCTCTCCTTGTCCCGAGTGGCGCCATTGCCACGGCTCCATCCTGCGTTTTTTTTCCCACAAAGCCCTCTGAACAGCTAGTCTGAGCTTCCCCCAAGTGGTGCTGAGCTGTCCCCCAAGGGAGAGCCAGCCACACAGGACCACTGTCCTCTGTGCATCGTCCTTTCGCTGCGCACTGCAGCCATAACTCTTGGGCGGGCACAAAGAGATTGTCAGCAGGCCGGGACGGATCGTGGCCAAGTGAATCAGAGTACTGTTTGGTTTGAATTCTCCCCTCTGTGGGAGCAATTTCAAAGGCCTTCCCCCCCCCC